>NC_082703.1:15055715-15258215 GCF_949987515.2 Delphinus delphis | reverse complement strand
CAAGGAATCCCATCTGGTGTGACGGCCTCTGACACTAGCTACTGCCAATCCAATGTCAATTTCCTCTTCTTTCCCAGATCACAGTACCAATGGTGGAGATTTCTTAGTTTTAGGGACAGAAGCGGTTACTATTCGGGCCCCTAGGGAGGAAACTCGAGTACTGTATGCCAATTACAGTAACTTCTTACCCCTTGGGAAGTGACTGGATCTCAAGTGTTCTGCATGGGGCTTCTAGAAAGCCTCTGCTTTCTTGAGATGCAGCACTCATATTATTTCTTATTTCTTGAGATGCAGCACTCATATCATGGATGCGGAAGGTGGAAAGAACAGCTTAAAACTGGTTGATAAAATTGTTTAATCTTTCTCAGATCCAGTTTTCAGATAAATAAATCAAAATGGAAATACCTTATTATCCTACATGTACAGATATCATACACCCATGGAGCTGGCTGTTCAGAAGATAAAATTAGAAAATAATACATAAATAATAGAGAGCTAAAGAACTTCAAAAGGCACATTCAATGTTTCAAACAAAAAAAAAATCAGTAAAATTAAACGAGATTTTCCTGTGCCCAGGTTAGAATATTAGAATTAAAAGCAAAATTTTGCATTCACTCCTCTAGCTTGGGGATTTCTAAATATGTCCCTCAGGGGCCTCAATAAGTGGAATTTAGGCTATTTTCACACATAACAGCTCCTTTCTGCTTGCTGACATTCAAGCCAATGCAGATGTCATTTGTCCCCTCCCTCCCATAACCCAATCTGGCCCCCCTCTACCTAGGGAAAACAGACTAGCATTAGGACTGGGGAGAATAACTAGACAATGAAGGGTAAAGAAGAAAGGAGAGTTTTAAGACTTAGGATATAGAAATTAGGGTAATGGAAACATACTTTCAACATGCAGATAACTCTTTAAATCCAATTTTTAAAAAGTGTATCGTAAATCCTGTGGCTTAGTCCAGAAGGGGCAGAGAAGATCACTAAGATAATAGACTTTATTCCAACCTTTCGGCACAGAGCACTTCTAACAACCCCAGCACCGTGCAGAGAGTGCCTTACGATGTTCTTTCTCATAAAGAAAAGCTAAAGACACAATAGCATGCTTATAATTCTAGAGCACTTTAGAATAATGATGTTGCGAAATGCAAATTGTCATCTCTCACTTCTCAGCACTCAGAGAAAAGGGTTTGATTTTCAATCATCAAAAAAATGTTTATTTTCAAATATAAAATGAGCTTATCCCAGGTGTATACATGACTGCAATCTCTTCTTGAGACACTGTCTTGATCATGAAGTGCTTCATCTCTTCCATCACACTATGTACCACATCAGAAGGTAGAAGGGCAGCTGCTAACCATGCAAAAAGCTTTTCTATTTCCAAGGGAAGAGAATTCTTTTACAAATTTAATTTTCTCTAACAGAAAACACAATATACCTGCAAAATGGAGTAAGATAACTTAGTTAACATCTAACTATACCTTGGCTGCTAATGGGTACAGTGTTCCTTAGCCAGCGTGAAATTCAGAAAACGCTGCTGCCAGATTAAACCTCCCTAAAGCAGCAATAAGGAAATATACGTATCTCATCCATTTATATCAGGAGAAATGACCTGGGGCAGTAATCTTATTTTCTATTAAGGTAATCCGGAAAGTGGATGGAAACCAGTTAGACAGTAATTTAATAGAAGCACAACACACAACTCAGAAAATGAACAAAATTATTCCTTTACTGAAGAACAGTTAAATGGTATCTTAAGCTTGTATTTGATTTGAGAAAATGATTTCCAAAGCCAGGAATATAGTATTTTATGAACACTGCGGAGAAGTATTTTCCAAGACAAATATAAAGGACATAGTTCCTCTTTAGTGACTATAAAAGAAAGCCATCGTCTTAACTTCTGCATTTACAGTAAAAAAATTTTTTAAACTAAGTTTAAGAAATCTTTACTAAGAATCAAATATCTGTCCAACATCACAGTAACACAGTAGATCCCATGATAGAAAGTCTCCAAATAGACTTTTTGCATATTTACATTTTTTAAGTTATTATATATTTACATTTAACCCTTGCTTATTAGAAAATAAATGTTGTCCTCATAAATCTGATGTCTAAAAAACAACTTACACATCTATTTATAAAAAGTCTCTGTGTGGTGTGTGTGAGCATGTGTGTTTAATGTCCAAAGGTCCTTCTAGATCTATTGTCTACGTAAAAACTGTTCTAAGCTGAAGTGGCATTTCTCTGTGCTCCTGCCCTGTTTCTCCATTCACAGCTCAGCCTGGGGAAGGACTGCCAGAAACAGCCACATGAACTGGGCAGTAAAACTGACAAGAAAACTGGTCAAGTTCTAGTTAGAGAAGAATGATCACATTGCTCTATTCGGATTTGCCCCCCAAAGCTCCTAATATTTCAATGTTGAGACGTTATTATGAGGCAAGTGAAATGTTCTTTATCTACATACATATTGTCTGCATTTGAAGACAACTTATTGTAAAATACCTTTCCTTTCTAAAGATGAGTTTTATTTACGTATTTGGTTGCACCGGGGTCTTAGCTGCGGCACGCGGGCTCCTTTGTTGCGGCATGCATGTGGAATCTAGTTCCCTGACCCGGGATCAAACCTGGGCCCCCTGCACTGGGAGCGCGAAGTCTTATCCACTGCGCCACCACGGAAGTCCCCATAAAATACCTTTTTAATAATGGCTTTTTCAAAGAAACAATATTAAATATCCACTTTTAAGCAATCAAAATAGTTTTTGTCTTAATAACTACATTTCATCTGTCTTAGTAAGTGAATGTCTTCTTCAGTATCAGAATGAAAGCCTGAGTATAAGCTGTCTTCAAATCCAGAGAATAAAGATGCTTCTGAATCTCTTGTCTTCTTCGGCAGTTATACCTGGTGGCAAAGTCACACCTTACTCGTGATAGGCTTTGCTCATGATCTTGACGTCTTTAGCATATCAATGGCATGAGGCCTTTTCTCAAATTTCCTGTGGCTTCACTCACAGCTTCACCTTTTCGTTGACTGATTTGTGCATCTCTGGAAATGAAACAATCTCCACTGAAGCCAGCCATAGGCTTCCGCTGGAGAAGCGTTGACATTTGCTTGACAGCCCACAGGGTGCATAAGTTTGCACGTGCAACCTTTTCTGCTTCTCCCCAGATATCATTTTGATGGATTCTAATAGCACATTTGGCAATTTCTACTCTAAAGTTATCAAATTTTTCAGTTGCATAAGCATACATGCCTTTTCATCATACATGATTCAAATAACGCAAACATAACTCAGATTCCGTTCCTTGGTCGTCACCTAATAGTTGAACATATATTTTACCATAATTTATTATCTGTAGCAGTCAGACCACAACTGTTGCAATGATATTAGGCCTGAATAGTGATTTCAGGTCGACATTATAAATAATCCTGCACTGATATTTAATAATTTAGAGAAAGACTAGCATAGGCTGTCAAAGAATTAAAAAACTATGTTATGGCTTTTTTTTTCTTTTTTTTAATGGTGAAACAACAGAAACTGTTTATTTTATTTTTTTGTCTGTGTTGGGTCTTCATTGCTGCGTGCAGGCTTTCTCTAGTTGCGGAGAGCGGGGGCTGCTCTTTGTTGTGGAGCACAGGCTCTTGTTGCAGAGCACGGGCTCTAGGTGCGTGGGCTTCAGTAGTTGTGGCTCTCGGGCTCAGTAGTTGTCGCTTGTGGGCTCTCGGCATGTAGGCTTCAGTAGTTGCAGCATGCAGGCTCAGTAGTTGTGGCGCACGGGCTTAGTTGCTCCACGGCATGTGGGAGTCTCCCCGACCAGGGCTCGAACCCGTGTCCCCTGCATTGGCAGGTGGATTCTTAACCACTGCACCACCAGGGAAGCCCCAGAAACGGTTTTGGAGTTTGTGTTACTTATATCATACATCTATTACTTAAACTGATTTGTTTGTTTATTTATCATTTGATAGTTTGTTCCAGTTTCTCAACAAGACGGCAAATCCCTAGAACGCAAGTGTATATTTATATCTGTACTTATCACCAGTATCTCCTACTGAAACTGGCAACATAGATTAGGAAATATAAAATTCTGTTCAAGAACAGTATGGAGGTTCCTTAAAAAACTAAAAATAGAACTACCGTACGACCTAGCAATCCCACTACTGGGCATGTACCCAGAGAAAACCATACTTCATAAAGAGTCATGTACCAAAATGTTCATTGCAGCTCTATTTACAATAGCCAAGACATGGAAGCAACCTAAGTGTCCATGAACAGATGAGTGGATAAAGAAGATGTGGCACATATATACAATGGAATATTACTCAGCCATAAAAAGAAACAAAATTAAGTTATTTGTAGTGAGGTGGATGGACCTAGAGTCTGTAAAACAGAGTGAAGTAAGTCAGAAAGAGAAAAACAAATACCTTATACTGACACATGTATATGGAATCTAAAAAACACAAAAAAATTGGTCATGCAGAACCTAGGGGCAAGACGGGAATAAAAACGCAGACCTACTAGAGAATGGACTTGAGGATATGGGGAGGGGGAAGGGTAAGATGGGACAAAGTGAGAGAGTGGCATGGACATATATACACTACCAAATGTAAAATAGATAGCTAGTGGGAAGCAGCTGCATAGCACAGGGAGATCAGCTCGGTGGTTTGTCACCTCCTAGAGGGGTGGGATAGGGAGGGTGGGAGGGAGGGAGACACAAGAGGGAAGAGATATGGGAACATATGTATATGTATAACTGATTCACTTTGTTATAAAGCAGAAACTAACACACGATTGTAAAGCAATTATACTCCAATAAAGATGTTAAAAAAATTCTGTTCAAGAAATGGTCATTAAGGGATGTATACAGCCCAAGATTTATGAAGATTGAGGGATACAGCAATGGATAAAATGACTCTTTTTTCCTGAGGAGCTCTTTATCTGGTTTAGAGTTCTCAAATTTAGAAATGAAGACCTCCTGTCCTCAACCCCAAAGAATAGTCCAGTAGCCAAATCAGGCAAGCATCACAGGAAATAATCACATGCAATGTAATAAAGGCTTCAAGAGTGGCACAAAGTTCAATTAGAGCAGAAAAAGCAATCTATTTTTCTTCCAGATGATAGCCAATTTGTTTTTCTTCTCAATGCTCTGAACTGATCTTAGTGGTCAATTACCATTTATACATTGAATATTGAATATAATAATAAGAAAAAGAAGAAGAATACAAACAAAAACAGCAATAAGAAGTTGGCAGAGCTTTCCTTCTATTATGTGTTCTTCATCAGCAAATTTATAAAGTAAAATCTCACAAGGTCAGCCAAATTTTTTTAAGCTTATTTGTAAGATGAATTTCTATCCACTAATGTTAACAAGCAACCTTGCTATGAGAGTTTGTTGTGGCTTGAAATATTAACTGATAATTATGCACACATACCACAGTTTTTATCTTTACTCCATCCTTTACATTTGTTTTCATTGTGTGCAATTTTAAAATGCAGAGCTTACATAATTTAAGCAACCCTACCGCTTGTTAAATATCAAAACACTTCCCTACCAATTGGTCGTTAGCTACTGTATCAAGTGCCCTGAGTGCCCCTATGCAGCTCAGCACTGACACTGGGACCCTGTCTCTGTAATCCAGCAAATCAGAGTAATGCCTAGCAAAGTAAGGAGCTTCAGGACCCTGCTTCAAGGATTATGGCCGATATTCATTCCATTTAGCTATTGCCCCAGCTAAGGCTGCTGTTAAATATTCTGAATATCTCCCCTTTAAATAAATGTGGTAAAATATAGATGGATGGTAGGTAGATAGATAGATAGGTAGAGACATAGACAGACAGTTCATGCTAAAATCCTAAAAGAAATATCCAACAAAAAAATATGTGGAAACAGTTTGTTTTAAAACAATCAGATCAGGACTCTGGTGTTGTTCATTCTCTGATTGGCTTACCAAGTTTACAGCCACCTCCAATACACAGCTGTATATATTTTAAACCAACTTAATAAAACATGTAAACATTCCAAGTATTCTGAAACTACCCCAGTCCTATGCATTCTACATCCCCTGAGTTCTAACACACTTGCTCTCACATCACCTCCCATATCTTGATCGATGACCTGGCAGAACATTTAAAAGATTCACAAATTGATAGAGGCCTTTCACAAAATGAGAATTATGTGTTGCTTGCACCATTTTCCCTCACACTGTCTGGAAACAACCACTGAGGTTAACTAAAGGTAAAATTCAAAGGTTAAGTCTCGCTTTAAACGGGGGCAAAGCTACCTCTACTTGTGTGCTGTTTCACAAAACTGATACCTCATATTTGAGTCTTTAGCTTTTAATATAAATGTACAGATTTTGCTGAAATGAATATGGAAATACATTTTTATTGTGAAGGATGTAAATTAAGACATATAGTGAATTAGGGCTTCAAAAGAGCTTCACATATTTTAAGGTAGAAATAAAAGGCCTATTAAGAGATTTTCAGAGTCTTCTGAGAGATTATTTGTAGAAATAAACCAGTTTTTATGCAAATAATATTTTCGCATAATAAAGGTAATTAAGCCAATTGAGTGGATATAAAAGGAAACCAAGAAAAAACTATCCACAGGTTAAATTGTAGACCAAAATGCAGTCCAGCCTGGTAACAGAAGATGAATCATGATGAATATTAAGGGGTTTTCAGGTTCCGAGATTTTAAGATACTTTTGATAGCTATGCTGTCATAACTATCACAGTAACATAAGCCATTATTAGAATAGACTGATCTTTCATATATTCCATTAGATTCTATTGGTTAGAATATTCTATGAAACGGGGAAGAATAAGCAAAGCTTAACCATTCATTCATTTAAAAAATGTTTATTCAATGGCGACTCTGCAAAGCCTTGTTCAGGATGCTAAGATACATCAGTAAATCAAAGTCCCCTTTCTCTGGGAGTTTATATTCTATTTGGGTGAGACAACTAGTAAACAAAAACACATAAATAACTAAATGTTATGAAGAAAAAAATAAGGTCAGGAGAACATGGTGAAGGTGTACTTACTGTTTCTATAGGTAGTCAAGGAGGAGCCCACAGTTAAACTGACATTTGAACTGAAAATTCAAAGCCCAGAACTCCATCTGGAGTAGAGTGTTCCGGGAGAGTAATCAGCGCATCCGAGCTCCTGAGGCAGAAGTGCCCTTGACACCTTTAAGGAGGGGCAGGAAGGCCTGGGTGCCCAGAGTTCAGGGACCAAGGGAGGCAATGCAAGAGAAGGGGCAGGCATTAAGTGAGGTCAGGGGGGCTGGGAGAGCAGCCAGGCCACTGCAGACCATCACTAAGAATTTTTATTATATCCTGAATTAGGCTGGAAGGTACTAAAGAATTTCAAGATCACTTGTTAAAGTAGGACCTTAGGGTCCGCCTGATGATGCAGGGGACACGGGTTCGTGCCCCGGTCCGGGAGGATCCCGCATGCCGCCGAGTGGCCGGGCCCGTGAGCCATGGCCGCTGGGCCTGCGCGTCCGGAGCCTGTGCTCCGTGGCGGGAGAGGGCACAGCAGTGAGAGGCCCGCGTATCGCAAAAAAAAAGAAAAAAAGAAAAAGAAAATAAAGTAGGACGTTACTGGAGGAGCAGGAGAATGACACGATATAACACGTTTTAAAAGGATCAGCCAGGCTGTTGTATGGAGAACAGGCTGTGGGACTGAGGTGCAGCAAAGGGCAAGCTAGCTGGGAAGGTGAGCTCCTGGTCTGCTCTGCCAGGGTAGGAGAGGTCAAAGTGGTGAGAGCTGTTGGATTCTAGATATATACTTAAAAGAAACAGACAGAATTGGATAGAGAACGTGGCGAAACAGTCTAGAAGAACTACACAGAAGGGAAAAAGTACTTCCAGGAAATGCATCTCTCAGACAGATAAACAAAGCTCTCTGTTCGTAATACAGAAATTGGATGTATGAGTCTATATACAATTATGGTGAAAATACTATGCCTAAATAACTGTCAACTATAGAGACGTCTAATGGTTAATACTGTCCTGAGTTGAACAAGGAGGCTTCCAAAATAGGGAGCCTCCACTCCCCTCCCCTCACTGAAATTTTCACTGCGGAGACCATGTATATCCATCCACAAGTGTTGTTTCAGAGGGCTTCCCGGTATCATTAGGTGAGACACTATACTCCTTGGAGTTAAGCCTTTTAGCGCTTTTCATCCCAATAGGGGAAAATATGAGAAGAAACGAATACACAGTGGAAAAACTTCAAAGAAAGGAAAGATCAATCTTATTTTCATGTAATCCTTGTTTCAAAATATTCTTCATGCCATAAATTTCAGTGAAATATATGTCAGTTCCTCCACTGATGCCTGAATACACCCACAGCAGATTGTACTTAGAAAACTAGGGTCAACAAATGGAGAATGGTTTCATTGTCTGCGATAGCATTCCCTGATTGGAAACAGTCCCTTGGGAATTCATTGCTGAAAACAAGTCCCACCCCTTCAAACTGCGGCCACCCTCACTCAGGATCATCCCACAAGACATTGCCGGGGAATCCATTTGTCCTACCCAGCTTCAGACAGACCAAGTCAGGTGATTAACCAGGTAAAATCCTTACTTCTCCTTTTATATTTAATATCATATATAACAATATATGTGCATTATTATGTGAGCACTTTGCATCTTAAAGTGTTTCTGAAAACACAGTCATAATACTTTGTTCATGAAATGAAATTTTATAAGCAGAGAAAAATGCCTAAGATTAAATATACCTAAAAAAATCTTGAGATGCTTGCTTAGTGTCACTTTCTGGCATTGACTGAAATTGTATTCATCTAAAAATGTGAAATGCTTTCTCGTGGATGTATGAATTTTTAACAGTGATAATTGCAGTGCACTGTCGTATAATTGTTTGGAAAGATGATTTCCTCTACAAAGTTCAAAGTGAAAACCTTTGTTTCTTTTAAAGCAGATGATACTATTTGCGATTTACATTTTCAATTTTGTTTTTGTCTCCATTACTTTATTGAATAATTTCAGTACAGATACAAGATTATCACTGTATTTTGAAATAATGTTCATGTATGCTTATTTTGACTAGAAAAAAATAATTTTATACTGTTCTTTTTATCATGAACTTTTTCATTGAATTTGATCAAGATCTGTTAAATAAATCATTTACCTCTTCTGACAAATAACTAATGTACCAAATATACCCAAGCAATCCCAGAGAAACATATTGCCAAGGTGTTATTGTCTAAAGGCATAGCTTTTTTTTTTTATTCAGAGCTGCTTAATCAACAATGTTACTAATGAGATGATTGGTTGCCTTGAGGTTGACAGTTAATTGAATGAACAGACAGCCTGTTTTCCCTTACAGCAACCTATAATGCTAATGGATAAGCTAATATTTTCTTCCCTAAAGTAATTGCACAGTCTCTTTAATTTAAAATCACTTGCATTTACTCAGTTGGTTGTTTTCTAACAGGAAAAAGGTCCTGAACATTTAGACTGGGGAGATTTAAATTGTCAATATGATGTAGAGTGTAGGACCTTTCAGCATAAGTAATTAAAATCTACCATGCAACTTTGTTTAGGTTATGTTAAATACACTATACATTATAATTTGCAAGAAAGGTAATATTACTACAAATTAATATTATAAAATCCTAATTATGATCTTGTTACTTCTTTGTTGATTTAATAATTTCTGTTAAAGAAGAAAACTACTGATCCTCATCAAACTCTGTCTAGATCAGTGAATTGTATATATTAATTTATGTTTTAATATTGCCAAGACTCATAAACCAATGAATGATGTTAGAAACGTTACATAGAGATAGATGACAGTGAAAGTCAGAATCCTCGTGAGAAAAACCAAGTTTATATTTCCAACAGTATCTCTAATGCACAAGAATAAATTACTGCATGTTAAGTTAATCTGCAAGTTTTCAGTATTTCTTATTACAGACAGTTTGCAGAGCAAGAAAGTGTTTTGAATTTTATTAAACAAAATTGCTCACTCTTTGAACAGTTTAATTTATTCATTATCTTTAATTATCTTAAAATTTAGCATGTTCACGTTATACTAACAGTTGTGTTATCTAGGGTATTGCCACCTAAAAACCTTAAGAAATTTTAGTTTCTGATTTTTTTTTTTTTTTTTTTTTTTTTGTGGTACGTGGGCCTTTCACTGTTGTGGCCTCTCACTGTTGTGGCCTCTCCCATTGCGGAGCACAGGCTCCGGACGCACAGGCTCAGCGGCCATGGCTCACGGGCCCAGCCGCTCCGTGGCATGTAGGGATCTTCCCGGACCCGGGAACGAACCCGTGTCCCCTGCATCAGCAGGCGGACTCTCAACCACTGCGCCACCAGGGAAGCCCAATTTCTGATATTTTAAAATAAATCTTCAACCTAGCAAAATGACCTATCTCTTAAAATTCAGTTACATTATCAGTACATGTAGAAATGGTCTGATGACAGATAAAAAATTACATTAGCTACAGGTGTTTTCATCTAAACAAATTTTAAAAATAAGGAGGAGAATACAAAGTTCTTCCCTTGAAACCTTCATAGAATTGGAAAGTTTATAGCCAAAATTTGGGGAAATAGTAGGAATTTGTAAAAGTTTATTTTATTTTGGTTTAGTTTACTTTGTTCAATAGCCTGGAAATGCCTTTATTTGGGGCTAACTTAAAAAAAAATCTATGAAGAATTTTAAATATATACAAAAACAGAGCAGGGTAATGAACTTTTAGGTACCTAGAACCAAGCATTAACAATTAACACATATGCCCATTCTTGTTTCATACATAGTCGCTTCAATCTGTCCTAGTTCCCATGTTATGTTGAAGTAATTCCTAGACAGAATGTCATTTCATATGCAGACATTTCAGTAGGCTTCTCTAAAAAAATAAGCTTTCTTCTTTAAACACTATAATACCATGATCACAGTTTAAAAATAAACATCCTTAATATTACCAAATACATAATAATATATAAATATCCTGTAGTCTCCTAAATGTCTTTTTTTAAAAAAAACAATCAGGACCCAAATAAAGCTCATACATGACAATTGATTGATTGGGGGGGAGGGGTGTTAATCTGCAAATTCTCCCATCTTGTCTTTTCCTTGCACTTTGTTGAAAAAAACCTGAATTTTTGTCTTATGGAATTTCCCAGTCTAGATCTCGCTGATTGTAGTACCATGGTGTAGTTTAACAGATTTCTCTGCTTTCCATATTTTTTCTAAGCTGGTATTTAGGTCTAGAGAATTGCTCAGATTCAGGTTCTGTTTTTTGGTCAGAAATTACATTTGACCTGGTGACCTTCCATCAAGAGGCACTTAACTTGTGGTTGTTTTCCTTTTTGTGATGTCAGTAATCACTGGTGCTCAATGTCGTATTATTTTAACTTGAAACATAAAAACACAGAGTTAATCTGAAAAATAGTGCACACGTTGAAAATACTTATGGAAAAACAACCCAAAATGAAATAGGAATTTTACTTCCGGGATACTTAGCTAGCAAAATCACCAAGGCGGGTTTTTTTGTTGTACATAATGCAGTTTCTAGAACTTGAAATTATATGTAGTCAAAATTAAATGTCTCAGATGTCTTAGAAAATACACATTCAATTCGTTCCTCTATTTCCTTTACTCTATTTTCTTGTTTCTTTGTCCTATTAACACTAGCTCTTCACTGGACACTTAGCCAAGTTATCCCAGTTGCCATCTCATATACCAGCTTCATAGTGTTAGCCTGATTATTCTAACAAGTACTTCCCTGCAAATTAACTTGATTATAGCCATGATGTTTCCAGGAATCAAATGGGAACGTTGACTACCGAGCCTCATTGGGACATTTTAATTACTTTAGGCCTTCATTTTCCCTAGGAGTTCTTTAATTCATTTCTTCTTACTAGGTTTCAATCATTGACTTCTGTATAACCCATGCCTTAAGAGAGTTTATAAGTTAAACGAAAGATTATCCAAGACATAGGTATGTCTCCTCACAGTCCACTGACTTAAATACAAATCCATTAAAAAATAATTGAGAATTATATAACGTGGGGCCCCATATAGTCTGAACCTTTGGCACAACTCCTAGGAGGGGAAAAGCATGTTTTCTACTGATTTCTCACATTTAAAGTTCTTGAGATACTGCCATCTGTGTCAGTTTCTCCAAATAATAAAACCAGGTAGTGCCTCTGATTCAGGCGGCTCAGTGGAGAACGGTGAACAAGATGAGGATGTTAAACTTGAATCAGACTGTCCAATATGCTCATATGTCTGACACACCTACTCGGTTTGAGATTTGCTTTCCTTTCTCAACTGTATGTTTTACTTATTATATAAGATTTTTAGAATGCTTTTTCTTTCTTCAGAATTGTCCCGGCTAATTAAGGACTTTGCATTTCCCAATTTACAAGCACCTTGTCAATTTCTACCAAAAGAGAGAGATTTTTATTTGGATTAAATTTATATATAAATTTGTCTAGAACTGACATTTCGAGCCTTCTAATCCATGTATTTGGTATATGTGTCTATTTATTTAGGTATTTGTTAGTGTCTCTTAGTAACGTTTTCTAATTTTCTGGCAGAATGATTCTGCAGGTTTTGTAGTATATTCCTAGATACTTATGTTCTTGGTTAATCTTTTATTCCTGCCTTCTTTATCAGTATTTGGTAATAAAATCATAAAAGAAAGTAAGACACTCTCCATCATTTTGTCATCCGAAATATCTTGACTAATATAAAAATGTTAGAAAAAACCACCTGAACCTAGTTTCTATTTTAGTGATAAATAATTAACAAATTTTTTCCTATAGATCTTGATTGGTACAAGTTTTCTTGTTCTGTTCCAATCACTTTTAGTTATTTATATTGTTCTACGACATTACCCATTTTATTGAATGTGCAAAATCAGTGACATGAGATTAACATAATGATCTTTATAATTCTTTAATCGCCCCTACTGTTGTGAATATACCCACTTTGTAATTTCTAATGGCAGGTATTTTTCTTTTCTTTCTTTTTGTCTTAATCACACATGAGGGGTATTTTTTATCATTGATCTTTCTATAGAAGCAGACTTTTTCAATCAGTATACTTGTTTGTTTTCCAGTTCACCGTTTTCAGGGTTCATTTGTGTTAATTTTCTTCTGCTACTTCCTTTTGCCCTATTTTTTGGTACTTAAGTTAAATGTTTAATTTGATTTATTTTCAATTATATTCCAGTTACAGAAGCAATAAAGGCGATAATTTTTCTCAGAGTATAACCATAGACGTAGATCACTTTTACATTTATATTCTATAAAGAATCTCTTATTTTCCTATTTAAAATAATGAAATATTAGTTTTGCAATGGTAACATTCCAAATGGCAAAAACATTTCCTAATTGTTTTTCAAAATTTTAGCTCATTCGTGGAACGAGGCAACATTGATATAACAATCTGCACTAGGGAACTGACTTGGGGCTGATTTGTCATATTCTAAGGCCATTGTGCAAAATGACTTATCTAATACTGATTATTAAAGCAAAGTAACAAACATAATAATGCAATGGTAACAAATTTTACATTGAGTCATTTAAAGAAAAATCCAGTGCATGCAAATGCAAATGTGTTAATATCTGCTTGTAAATTGAAATGAAAGAAAGATAACTACTTTGGGGAAATTTTATCATATTTTCAGGTTCATAAAAGAGAGAATACTAAAATAGCAGATTAGTTCTAAAAGGGAGCTTCGGAAGCATTTGGCACTCACTCCTATATTTTATTTAGCCAAGAAACTCTTTCTTCAGAGAAAATATTTGTTGGGTATGTAAATAATAAAAGTGACCAAAGCAGAACCCCTCTGAGTGGGCTCAGCAGAGATGAAGAGGGACTTGCTTGTCCCATTTCCCCTCAGCCTGCTCAATGCAGGGCAGCCCCTGAAAGGGGCATGCACCAAACATTACTCTTATGTATTTTTTAAAAATGACATGAGTGGAAAAATAGTGAAATTTTAGTAGGATTTTATTTTCCTTGTTGTACCTCTCTGAATTCTTTTTTATCTGACATTTTAATCATTCTAATTATACTTAGAAATCTGAACTGTCAATTCAAATATGCTAGAAGATAAGCTTCTCTATCAGATGAGAAAATTGAAGCCTAAAGGGGTTTATTTAGACAATGGGCAGAACATTACTAGTGCCAGAGTAAAATTAGTAATCAGACTCGTGATACCTCTTTTTTTTTCCTATATAAATTTCCTTAACTCCCAATAATTTATTCAAGTCTACATTCCTCACAAAGGTGGCTAAATTTAGTTGTCTGGTGGCTCTCTTATTCTATATATGATGTAATTTCAAATCTTGCATATAGCAATTCAAGTTAAAAATAGATCAGAATGCGTCTACAAGTTTGTTTTTTTAACTTAGTCATTCTATGCAGTTATGAAAGGTATTTTCAGTGGGGACCTGCAAGAGAGCAAGATGTTGACTTTGAATAAGAATATCTTCACTAAATATATATTTGTATATACACACACACACACATTTCATATCTCATAATATCATTTGTTATAGCCTGGTCAATGCATACTGCAATTCCATTCAAGCTTTTAACCTCCATCTCACACACACACACACACACACACACTATGATCTTTATCCTAGTGTAGATATATAAAATAAGAGTTTCTTATTTTAACTAAAAAGAGCAAAATATCTAAATTTATCAATATGCTGAGAAGGATAGCCCAGTAAATGGGATGGGGTTTCAGGCAAATTTTTTACTAGTTTTAACATGGTATTAAAACCCATTCAAGTGGCCAAAATTAACAGTCTCAACAAAGACTGGATGATTAATTGGTGTAAGAAATGGGAGAAGCAAAGCAGATGGCCCAGTCACTTTTTATGTCATTCCTCTAGTTTGAAAATTGTCCAATGTCAGCTATAATAAAATCTTGAGATATAAGCTGGAAATGCATCCATCTTTCATCTGAATTTTTTTCCAAATCAAATGTGGATAATCTGCTTCAGAATGTTAAAATAATATCAATAAATGTGATAAGAACTTTTGGCTCCAATAGTGGAAGTGTAATAGTTTTGATATGTGGCCAATGAAAGTTCAAGTGGGCATAGCCAGATGAAAAATTTACATTTTCCTTGTCCTTTCTGGACATTTTGTGAGGAACAAAATGGCACCACTGTTTTAATCTCTCCTTCAAAAAACTGAACTTTGAAGAATAAGAGAGTGTATTTATATCATTTAGAGTTCAGAGTTGTAAAAGCCTTGTTCTGATCCGCACCCCGCCCCTACGCTGGATGCACGGTATTTAACACAATAGAACAATTATGATTCTAAAATAATTCCCTCTCTCAGGATTTGCATTAAGAAGATATTGGCTATGACAAGTGATTGATAGGAAAGCATTCCTGAGCTTTAGCTTCTTAGCACAACTGTGGTTTGTGTGAAGTGTTACATGTGATTATTTTTAGTTCCATGAAGCCAGGGTTTTGGAAGGAACCTGAAGGTTCCTAGGAAAATTTATAAAGGAAGTAAAACTTTCACTGGAAAGACTTCCACATGTATCCCAACAAGCATCCCTGTTCTCTTTCTGCCTCCTTCCTCAGCTCACATGCTCTCATTCCAAACACAAGTGCCCCCTGAAAACCCCAGTGCAGCTCTTCTGTGAACTTCTTAAGCAGTTCAAGCGTTAGCTTTACCACGAAGATATCAAGTACATTTAAAGAAAGTCCTCTAGAAATCTGATTATCAAAATGTGTGAGCAGGGCTGGGAAATTGCCACAGAGCCTCTGTGGCCGAACCTGAAATGAGACGCTTGAGGCTGAAGGCTGTTCCTTCAGGGTGTTGTGAGCCACAAGGCTGGGGGTTCTGCCAAAAAAGGCCACCCTTCTTTCTCTCTCTTTTTTTTTTTTTTGGCCACGCTGTGCAGCACATGGGATCTTAGATTCCCAACCAGGGATGGAACCCGGGCCCCTGCGTCGGGAGTGCGGAGTCTTACCCGCTGGACCGCCAGGCAAGTCCCAGAAAGGCCAGCCTTCTGTCCTCAAACTGTCTTCAATCTCACCATCCTGCTACTTCCAAAGGACAAAGGAATAATGAAATCAAAAGCCACATGTGAGAGGCTCTTAATGTTTTGTGCTGAAGAAGCCACACGTAACCGACTGTAAGGTGTGATACTATTGGAATTAATGTATTCATGATTTTAACTCTCTCCACATGACTTCAATCATTTTCATCTCAAAAAACATATCGAAGTGAACCACTTGGTATAGGCATACTAAAAATGATTAATTCAGGGAACTGTTAAGCTCATCACATATACTTCTAGAAGACATATGCATACACATGTAAGGATTGCTCTATAAAAAGAAGACTTCTTAATATCTTATTTTTCTTAGATCATTCTTGAGTGACATATTTAGAAACAAAAACTCCAATACCATAACGTGCAATGACCACAGATTTCCCACAAGATTTACTGAAACCATTTTACTTAGGTTGATTTAACATTTGTGCGTCTACAGGGGGAAAAATGTGCCGTTCTATTTAAAGATCTTTTTAAGGATATTAGTGTAATAAACCAGAGGCAACTCTTGGCACTGTGTTAATGATACATATTTTCACAATTAGTAATCTTTCTCTACTTGAGAGTATGTTTATGTTTAAATATGTATCTCTAGTAGTTACCAGCGTATCTTTCACCCAGATTTCTTTAGCTCAACCAGAGTCATAGCTGTTCAACGGATTTGGTGTATGCTTCTTACTTCTTTTCCTTAATTGCTTCTTCGATAATTGTAAAATGTCTTTGAAGGCTTCAAGATTAAAAATAAATTTTAATATTCATTCGATATTCATTTCATTTTGATGAAATTCTCTTTGACAAAATTCCAAACACACAAATGACTTTTGAGTACTGAAAGATATGTTATTTCTCTTTACCTAATTATTCTTTTCATTATTGCAAGATGCCATATTAGCTGATGTTGGTTTGATAGTTAGCATACGTTCATGAAAATGAATACATTTATCATAGAACAGTCAGGAGAGTCGTCACCTGACATCTAGAACACTACCTTCATTCAAAAGGAACATGCTTGTGATTTTTATTAGCCGAGATATTTGAAAGTAACTAAATGTGCCTTTGATTTGGGAAGAGGGACAGGAAGCATCTCCATCCTTTCTTTCTCAGTGATCTTACTTCTTGTGACTGTGTAAAACAATCATGAATACAATTTCACAAATGACCTTTATCCATTCCAGTCAGATTCTCTAGATGTCTAGAGAGAAAAATGGTGCCTGTGATTCAGACTCTCTTTTTTTTCTCAGCAAATAAAGACATCTATACAGAAATCTATAGAAACTCACAATAAAATAGAAATCAAAGATTGAGAGTCAATCAATTGTCAAATCTGAGAGGAGCTTCCACAGTCTATAAGACTGATTGAAGGGGAAGGGGAAATAAATTGACTTAAACATTCTTTGCATGAAATTTTAAAATAAAATAAAAACAACCCACTCTTAACTTGCTTGCAAACCTTCTGCAATAATCTCCACGTTGCAAGTGTATGTCTTGAAGGTAGTCAGAATATTGTTTTGTTTTGAAAAGACAACAACATGAGACGTACAGAGATTGGCTGTAGGAGAAAAGGAAAGGTATCTGCACAATTAAAACGAGGGCTGCCGACACCAAGGAGTAGAGAAAATTGAAGAACTGATGTAAAAAGCATAGATTTGTGAAATTCTCTCAGAATGGGGGCAAGTAGACGAAGGTAACTTGGGGAAATTTGGCACAATGTTAGTATAGATCGTAGCGATAGAGCAGGGAATTAGTTTGTTCCTAAAAAAATAAATCAAAATAACTTCCATAGAATCAACAATTACAGAAAACTGCTCTAGACTCAATACAGAGCTAAGTAGGCCACACGGAAAGGTCTTACACTATCCCAGGCAAAGTCATTACGAGAACTATACTTCAGGAGATCAGGAAGTTTTTTGTTTAAATCAGGAAGTCTTATATTTGGATTTAATGTTTATTTTATGCACGTTTTAACATTATCATGTGGTGAGAAGATCTTTACGTGAACATTTTCTCTCCATTTCTTGGTCTGTGTTTTGTCACAATATTACAGTTTCACGCTGGTGTACAGCAGGGTACTCGTTATGAGCACAACCACAAGAGTGAAGGTCTGTGCTCACACTGCAGCCTTCCCTCAAGAATGTGCACAACTGATTGCCCAATTTTTACTGTATCATTTCTGGATGTGACTAATATCAACGTCTTCTTTTAAAAAATGTTGTCAAGTCAGGCTAGTTGCACAGGAACCCACTCTAAGGTACCAATTCTGTATCAGTCAGCAGGTGCTCCATTAGACTCTAACAATAATGACCCCATAAAGCAAGAGACTTAAAACATCAAAGGTCTGTTTCTCAGTCGAAGCTCCTGGCTGTTGCTCTTTCATGCTGGACCACGGCCGGCATCCAGGCTGACAGGGCAGCCACTCTCTAGAACTGGCAGGTTGGTGAATAGTGTATCAACACTTAAAGTTTCCATCCGGAAGTGACATGCATCACCTCCACTCAACATCTCACTGATCACTGCAGCTCAGGTGATCACACTTAGTTTCAGGGGAGCAAAGAATTGCAATCCTACATGGACCCAGAAGGAGAACTGGTAATATCTGATGAACAGAACTCATGGCTGCCACATGTTCCTAGTTGAATTGAGGCAGTTAAATTCTCTAATGCTCCTAAAGTTGGTGTGATGATTTAAAAAAAAAAAAAAAAAAGCAAAACCCTCAGGGATCGAGGCATTTGGAATTAGGGATGCCAGATTCCCTCTCCAAAACACCTCCTCTTGGCTTGTTGCTAACAAAATTGATGACGGCGCTTATAAAAAATCACATCCAACTGGGACACAGATTTGGTGAGGTGTGCTGGGGAATATTGCAGTGCAAATTCAGAAAACATGTGAACAGCCGTGCTACCTTAGACCATAATACCTTATACCTACACTGAAGCTAAATCCCTTAAAAAGAAATGAAAGAGAAATAGCACTCAGGCTTGGAATATTTGGGGGAAAAAAAGGGAGGAGGACGTAAGGGTGTGACCCTGTTTAAAGAGCATGACTCAATAAGATTTCTGGGATCAATTACAAAGCAACAGATTCAAACAGAATAGTTGGGAAGCTAACATGACCAAACCTGGTTAACAGAGATTAATCATTGCTTAGCCACTAAAATAAAATAAGGCTCACAAATGTGTACCAAAATGAATCTTTTGGCTCAGGCAGTAGGGTCTTCTGCTGAGCACTGCTATGAATGCTCTTCTTAGGGGTAGGACTCAGGATCTGAAAGAGGGAAATTCTCCCAGTGGGAAGAAACTTAGCAGCAAGATTGACTACCCAAGATTCACACCATAGTTTCAAGAAATGTCTGCTCAGTTACCAAACTGCATTCCAGATGAAATAGAGAACAAGGCTTTTCTTTTTTTTTTGCATTACGCGGGCCTCTCACTGTTGTGGCCTCTCCCGTCGCGGAGCACAGGCTCCGGACGCACAGGCTCAGCGGCCATGGCTCACGGGCCCAGCCGCTCCGTGGCATGTGGGATCTTCCCGGACCGCGGCACGGGCCCGTGTCCCCTGCATCGGCAGGCGGACTCTCAACCACTGCGCCACCAGGGAAGCCCTCTTTTTTTTTTTTTAAGACTTCTTAAAAACTGAGAGAGATGTATTTGCCAATGTTCAGTAGATTTGGGATGGACAAGAACACTTAAAGAAAAAAAAGCAATGCATTTTCTAGTACATTAAGAAATCAATCGATTTGGCTACAAAAAAATAGAGATATCAAAAGATAAATGAAACAAAAGACAAATGGGGTGTGTGGAATTTAAGCATTGTATTATATACAACAGAGTCTGTGTCTTTGATGTATGAAAAAATTTTACAGTTCAATGAAAAGTCACAAATATCCCAATAGAAAAAATAGGCGGAGGAGGCAGAATAGTTGAATTTAAAATTTCTAAAGTCATTTCAAAGGTCAATAAATACAAGACCTTTTGCCTGGATACAGCTATTCTTTTTCATTCGACTTGCTTGATCCCCTTGCTCTGTTTGGTTTCTGACTGTTGGATTGCCCACAGACCTCATCCTTCTTGGCCTGTTTCTTTATCAACAGGTGCTACCTAGGTGACCTCACCCAATTCTAAGCCTTTATAGCCCATATGCCAATGAATCAATATCTGATCTCTACCCACCAACTCCAGTTATTTATATCCAACTGCTGATTTTAAATCCCCACAATAATATCCAAAGGGTACATTCACTAAACTTAACAAGGTCAGACAGAACCCTGGGTTTCTCTCCCCATTCCATAAATCTAATCTTCCCTTAGTTGTCTTCATGTTAGTGTATTTCACCACCATCCATCTCACTTGTCCAAGTCAAAATTTATTTATCACCAAGAATCTACTCTCTCCTTATATCTGTGAGAAAAAAAAAATAGAACACTTTATATAGAACTGGGCAGAAAGGACACAAAGAGCAATCCACAAGATAAGAAACATGCAAGTAGCTAATCAACATGAAAAAAATCCTCAAGGTCACTAAAATAAGATAAATGCAAACTAAAAATGATTCTCCATGATCCAATAGCTGAGCTTCTGCAGAGCCCAAAATCAGCTCAACAGAAGTCAATAAGCACCTGAATGTGGCTTTCAGAGAGCACATGGCGTCTACCCAACAAAGTGCCTATCTCAAAGCTGTGGGGAAGGTCTGCTAAAATTTTCCCAGGAGAAATGGAGAGTCATTGCCCTTGACTGTTGTAACAGTAAATGTTGTTCCTTTAGAGATTCCCATTCTTACAAAGATTTGGTTTTGCTTTTTTGTTTTTCCATTAGCTTTTCCTGTAATTATACGAAATGCAAAAATCTCCATTGTTGTAACTTTGAAGAAGCATGCATAAGCATGTCTGAGCTAAGAACAGTTAAGTTTCGTAAACTAACAACAGCCTGTTGTTTAGACAGATGAAGGATAGTGTAATGAGGAATATGGATCATGTGGTTAAAATACAAAGAAACTTGGCAAGGACAAGCTTTGGTATTTGACTTCTCACTGTGCACTAGCAACTCATAATTGTTATCAGATTCTGTTTTATGTTGAGTGGATATGGTCCAGAACTGTGAAAAATATCTTCTCTTATAGGAATGTGAGGGCAATATGACTCCGTCTGTCACCTGGTCAACTGCCCTGGGGTGATCTAGCTTGTTAGCCAGGGGACCCTCTTCTTTCTCACTTATCTCAAAACTATGTGCTTGGTCACAGAATAAAAGAGTTTCCCTAAATGTGGAGCAAAAGAGTAGCCATGACCTCTCCCAGCCCCCACACTTCTCCTAGTCTAATAAATATCACTTAACCATGAATCCCATGTCTGTCTCTTTAGTCTTTGTGAAAACAGCTGCTGAGATAGTAAAGTAGCCATAATTTCTGAATCATTTTATATTGAGCCAGAAGTTCAAGGTAAATGGTACCAAGATTTTTATTTGAACTTTTGTTTAATACTCTTTCTGTCATTTTTATGGAATACACTTTAATGTTATTGCTTTATTATCCGGTAAAATTGGGGGTTTTAAATATGCTATACCCCCAGGCTGTATTTTTCCTTAGTGGGGTGAATTTATATTTAATGATCTTAACGTTGGATGAACATGGTGATTATAATTTTCTACTGCCTCCAAAATTTTTATCTTTGTTCTCCTTCCTGGCTCTTAACTGCTGTGGAGTAAATATATTCACCTAGTTGTCATACACCAAACTCAAAATAATGATTTTCCTCCTCATTCTGCCAAACCTCTCTTTCCTGGATTCTCTCTCTCAGGTAATCCACACTGTAGCTTAAGGTAAATATCATGCTTGATACCATATTCTCTCTTTTAATCAATTCATCACCGAGGTTTATCCATTTTATTATCTCCAATCTTTTTTTCCATTTTTAATCTGTTTGCTCTGCCATTACCTAGTTTCAGACCCTCAAACCTCATCAGTTGGGTTAGGACAATGGAATCTTTGCAAAATGTGCTTGTAATTGGAAGAACTGGAATTTGAACCAAAGACTTTTAAAACCTAGGCTTTAATACCTATTGAAAAGTGAAGTAGGACCTATAAAATAAAAGTCAAGGATCTGGGATTTTAGTCTATACACCATGGAAGTGATGTTACCAAAGTGTTTTTAAGAGATTAAGTTGGAGTTATTATTTAGGGTCTATTAGTATAAAAGCATACTGCCATCAGAGAAAGAATGAGAAAATTATTATAGTAATTGGAGCATGGCATGATAAGGATGTAGTTAGTTTCCTTAAATCTCCCCTCCAGTAGTTTTGGTTTTCTAATTGTTCTATTCAAATATCAACATATAATAAAATACTTCATTTTTACTTCTCAGATAAATACACCTACTGGTTAAAGACTCAGTATTGTAGTTGAGAACATTGCCCAATTTCAAATATAAATTAAATGTCACATTACCCATTGAAAACTCTATTTGCAATGTTCAAAGGTTTAGTTTTATGTTTGAAAAGCACACCAACGCTTTCGATTCTATAAAGCTCTTCAAACAAAAAGAGAATCATACATGTCTCTTCCACATTTATCATTTTGTTCAGCAGAGTTTTGTTTGGAAAATGTCTGTGATATCCAAAAACAAAGTTCCAGATGGAGGAGGTGAAAACAGACATATGTTCCAGCTGTTTTTAATCTCTCTTTTTTTTTTGGCTGCAGTTACAATGAAAGCACACTCTTTAAAAGACAGAATCGTCACTCTCTTCGAATATGAGGAGTTCATATAAGTGGTCACTCACAAAATTGTGTGTCTTCTAGTAAGAGTTGCATCTGTGTGTATACATGCTTGTGGTGTATATGTGATGCATCTGTGGGTGTGCATGCATAGGTAACCATGTGTTTAAAGAATTTCCCCAAGTAGATCTTGTTCTATAGGTGAAATGGTTACCCATTTGTACTCCCAAGTCACTGCTAGATATTCATTACATAAATCCAAAGTTTAAAATATTCCTGATTCCTTATTATTATATTGAGGTAACAAAGTAGGTGGATCTTACTTCCACTTAGTTTTGGCAGATTTCTGGTACTTTTAGAGAGATCAAAACCAGGTAGGCACACTTCTAATGGAATGCCACCTTAACAAGTCTCACTTGATCACTATCTACAGGCACCTCAAACTCAGTATATCCCTGTGTGATGGAAGTGTTCTGTATCTTGACTGTATCAGTGCCAACATCCTGTTGTGAGATTGTGCTACAGATTTGCAAGATGTTACCATGGAGAGAAACTGCGTAAATGGTGTATGGGACCTCTTTGTATTATTTCTTAGAACTGTGTGTCAATCTACAATGATCTCAAAATAATAAGTTAATTGTTAAAAACTCAATTCAATTATTATGCTTTCCCCCAAGAGAACAAACTTCTTTTAAGTTTAATATCTGCTGACAATACCAGCATGTACCTGATGGGAACTTAAGTGTCACCTTTTGCTCTTCCCTAACGCGCCCTCTCCCCACAATTCGATGAGTCATCAAGTCCTGCTGATTTACTTCCTATTTCTAGAAAACATCTATCTCTTTCTCTTTTCCTCTTTTCCACTGCTGATGCCATGTTTCAGAGTCTTATTATATCTCCTTGATTAACAAAACAGCCTCCAGTTGGTCTTCCTGCCTTACCATCCCAAAACAGTAGTTCTAAATGCAGCTATATATTATACTCTCTTAGGAAGCTTTTTGAAAATACTGCCAGATCTCCACCCCACAACTCTTAAATAAGAATATATAGAAGGAGGGCCTGGGCATTGGTACATTTTGAAAGCTTCTCAGATAATTCTCGTGTGCAGCCATGGTTGAAAATTATTACCTTGAGCATCTCTCTTTATTTAAGATTCTAGACTAAGTTAACTAAGATGAAATTCTGGTCATTTCATTCTTCTGCTTTACTGCCCTCTCTGTTATAGTTTGAGTTGTTTTCCTCTCAAAATGTATATGTTGAAGTCCTAACTCACATTACTCAGAATGTGACTTTATTTGCAGATAGGGTCTTTAAAGAGGTGGTCAGGTTAAAATGAGGTAATTGGGGTGGGCCCTAATCCAAAATGACTGGTGTCTTTCTAAAAATGGGATTTGGGACAGAGATATGCCCACAGGGAGAATGCAATGTGAGCGTGAAGGCAAAGATTGGGGTGATGTTTCTATAAGCCAAGAAACATCAAAAACTGTCACCAAACCACCAGAAACTAGGCAAGAGGCATAGAACAGATTCTCCCTCAGAGCCTTACTTCCTTGTTCCCCTAAAGAATCAATATGTTGCTAAATAATTAAAAAACTTTATCAGTGTGGCCAATACTGTGAAATGAAAATATTAACTATCACATTTATGGTGTTGTCTTGAAGAGAGTGGCTGCAGAAATGTTTCTTTTATTTTTTTTCTCAGCATTACTTCATTGCAAGAGAAAATCTCTCTGGGGTACACATTGCTACCTCCTGACTTTTGGAAAAGCTGTTGATCTAGAGCTCTGTGTGATTACTTCCACAGGCTATAGTAATAGTCTCTCATATGAGATATGAAGTTATTCTCCAGGGAGAGTGGATGTGATGTTTTTTCCAAAACTTCCTCTCTCAGGGACCCTATTAGACTATAACTTGGTCCATTTGTTCTACATCCTTCGCACACACACACAACTTTTTATTTTATTTTTTAATGCATTAAAATTTTTTTCTAGGTGACTTGACATGCGTACTTTAAATTGCATGAAATACAATAAATCTCTTTTTAGATAGCAAGATAAAACTGAAAAAAAAAACCATAAGAAGATGAGGAAGAGGAGGGGGAGCTTAAAAAAAAGTGGGGGGTGGGCATTTCCCTGCACTTAGGACAAGGCCCTGCAACCCTGGTGAACTTCCTGAAAAGTATTTGGTACTCTGAGGGCCCCAGCATCTCTAACACTGTCAAGAAGTAGCAGTCGACACTCTGCACTCACAATGTTAAACAAGCCCAGTATCTTTTAGGACTTTTAGGGATCTGGAGGCAAACATATACCTCATTTACAAGTTTTACTTAAGCCTTTTTATGCTGTTATTCACAATTTATCCCATCTTGAATTGGGGCTCCCCTACAACAAAGGACTCTAGAATGTCCGAACGGTAATACAACAGTCTCTCCCATTAGTGTTCCCTTTCTCTGCTCCCAGAGAATCATTCACCGTAGAAGCTAGAGCAACCTCCTCTCATACCTCCTGAAACCTCTGGACCACCCATGATGATCATAAGTTGCCCAAGCAGACAAGCCTCTCAGGCTGATAGAGCAGTGAGCAACAATCGTATTTTGCTTAAGGAAGCTCACTGCGTACAGTTGTTCCCAAGACATAACAGCAGATTTTATTTGATGAACACACTGGAACCAAGACATGAGTCTTTGCGAATGGCGTCGGAGAGGGGCAGCCATAGCAGTTCCTGACTGGTACATTTCCAACCCTGTGTCATATGATCACAAAAAGGAAAAAGAAAGAGAAAAAACATAAACTGTTTCCCCCTGGTCTGCTGGAGCCCGCAAGACCCACCGCCCGACTTCGCCACTGGCCAGAGGTGAGGAGTGAGGGACAGGTGAGGAAGCTGAGACAGGGTGCATGGTGCTCTCTAGAAGCTTGCATGAGGGGGAGAGAAGAGAAGGCGGCATTCACAGGGGGTGCCTTCAAGATGGCAGAGAAGTAAAACGTGGAGATCACCTTCCTCCCCATAAATACATCAAAACTACATCTACACGTGGAACAACTCCTACAGAACACCTACTGAACACTGGCAGAAGACCTCAGACTTCCCAAAAGGCAAGAAACTCCCCACGTACCTGGCTAAGTGGCTGACAGGGTCTTGGTGCTCTGGCTGGGTGTCAGGCCTGAGCCTCTGAGGTGGGAGAGCCGAGTTCAGGACACTGGTCCACCAGAGACCTCCTGGCCCCACGTAATATCAATCAGTGAGAGCTCTCCCAGAGATCTGCATCTCAACGCTAAGACCCAGCTCCACTCGACGAACAGCAAGCTACAGTGCTGGACACCCCATGCCAAACAACTAGCAAGACAGGAGCACAACCCTACCCATTAGTAGAGAGCCTGCCTAAAATCATAATGAGTTCACAGACACCCCAAAACATGCCACCAGATGTGGACCTGCCAACCAGAAAGACAAGATCCAGCCTCATCCACCAGAACACAGGCATCAGTCCCCCCAACCAGGAAGACTACACAACCCACTGAAACAACTTTACCCACTGGGAGCAGGCACCAAAAAACAACGGGAACTACGAACCTGCAGCCTGTGAAAAGGAGACCCCGAACAAAGTAAGCTAAGCAAAATGAGAAGTCAGAGAAAAACACACAGCAGATGAAGGAGCAAGGTAAAAACCCACCAGACTAAACAAATGAAGAGGAAATAGGCAGTCTACCTGAAAAAGAATTCAGAGTAATGATAGTAAAGATGATCCAAAATCTTGGAAATAGAATGGAGAAAATACAACAAATGTTTAACAAGGACCTAGAAGAACTAAAGGGCAAACAAACAATGATGAACAACACAGTAAATGAAATTAAAAATTCTCTACAACGAATCAACAGCAGAATAACTGAGGCAAGAGAACGGATAAGTGACCTGGAAGATAAAATAGTGGAAATAACTACTACAGAGCAGAATAAAGAAAAAAGAATGAAAAGAATTGAGGACAGTCTCAGAGACCTCTGGGACAACATAAAAACGCACCAACATTCGAATTATAGGGGTCCCAGAAGAAGAAGAGAAAAAAAGGGACTAAGAAAATATTTGAAGAGATTATAGTCGAAAACGTCCCTAATATGGGAAAGGAAATAGTCAATCACATCCAGGAAGTTCAGAGAGGCCCATACAGGATAATTCCAAGGAGAAACACACCAAGACACATATTAATCAAACAATCAAAAATTAAATACAAAGAAAAAATATTAAAAGCAGCAAGGGAAAATCAACAATTAACATACAAGGGAATCCCCATAAGGTTAACAGCTGATCTTTCAGCAGAAACTCTGCAGCCAGAAGGGAATGGCAGGACATATTTAAAGTGATGAAAGGGAAAAACCTACAACCAAGATTACTCTACCCAGCAAGGATCTCATTCAGATTTGACAGAGAAATTAAGACCTTTACAGACAAGCAAAAGCTAAGAGAAATCAGCACGACTACACCAGCTCTACAACAAATGCTAAAGGAACTTCTCTAGGCAGGAAATACAAGAGAAGGAAAGGACTTACAATAACAAACCCAAAACAATTAGGAAAATGGTAATAGGAACATACATATCAATAATTACCTTACATGTAAATGAATTAAATGCTCCCACCAAAAGACATAGACTGGCTGAATGGATACAAAAGCAACACCCGTATATATGCTATCTACAAGAGACCCACTTCAGACCTAGGGAAACATACAGACTGAAAGTGAGGGGAGGTAAAAAGATAGTCCATGCAAATGGAAATCAAAAGAAAACTGGAGTAGCAATTCTCATATCAGACAAAATAGACTTTAAAATAAAGACTATTACAAGAGACAAAGACGGACACTACATAATGATCAACGGATCAATCCAAGAAGGAGATATAACAAATGTAAATATTTATGCACCCAACATAGGAGCACCTCAATACATAAGGCAAATGCTAACAGCCATAAAAGGGGAAATGGACAGTAACACAATCATAGTAGGGGACTTTAACACCCCATTTTCACCAATGGACAGATCATCCAAAATGAAAATAAATAAGGAAACACAAGCTTTAAATGATACATTAAACAAGATGGACTTAATTGATATTTATAGGACATTCCATCCAAAAACAGCAGATTACACTTTCTTCTCAAGTGCTCATGGAACATTCTCCAGGGATAGATCATACCCTGAGTCACAGATCAAGCCTTGGTAAATTTAACGAAATTGAAATCATATCAAGTATATTTTCTGACCACAACGCTATGAGACTAAATATCAATTACAGGAAATAATCTGTAAAACATACAAACACATGGAGGCTAAACAATACACTATTAAATAACCAAGAGATCACTGAAGAAATCAAAGAGGAAATCAAAAACTACCTAGAAACAAATGACAATGAAAACATGATGACCGACATGAGGCAGCAAAAGCAGTTCTAAGAGGGAAGTTTATAGCAATACAATCCTACCTCAAGAAACAAGAAACATGTCAAATAAAAAACCTAACCTTACACCCAAAGCAATTAGAGAAAGAAGAACAAAAAACCCTAAAGGTGGCAGAAGGAAAGAAATCATAAAGATCAGATCAGAAATAAATGAAAAAGAAATGAAGAAAACGATAGCAAAGATCAATAAAACTGAAAGCTGGTTGTTTGAGAAGATAAACAAAATTGATAAACCATTAGCCACACTCATCAAGAAAAAAAGGGAGAAGACTCAAGTCAATAGAATTAGAAATGAAAAAGGAGAAGTAACAAATGACACTGCAGAAATACACAGGATCATAAGAGATTACTACAAGCAACTATGTGCCAATAAAATGGATAATCTGGAAGAAACGGACAAATTATTAGAAAGGAACAACCTTCCGAGACTGAACCAGGAGGAAATAGAAAATATAAACAGACCAATCACAAGCACTGAAATGTAAACTGTGATTAAAAATCTTCCAACAAACAAAAGCCCAGGACCAGATGGCTTCACAGGCAAATTCTATCAAACATTTAGAGAAGAGCTAACACTTATCCTTCTCAAACTATTCCAAAATATAGCAGAGGGAGGAACACTCCCAAACTCATTCTATGAGGCCACAATCACCCTGATACCAAAACCAGACAAAGATGCCACAAAAAAAGAAAACTACAGGCCAATATCACTGATGAACATAGATGAAAAAATCCTCAACAAAATACTAGCAAACCGAATCCAACAGCACATTAAAAGGACAGTACACCATGATCAAGTGGGGCTTCACCCAGGGATGCAAGGATTCTTCAATATATGCAAATCAATCAATGTGAGAAACAATATTAACAGATTGAAGGAGAAAAACCATATGATCATCTCAATAGATGCAGAAAAATCTTTCAACAAAATTCAACACCCATTTATAATAAAAACCACCCAGAAAGTAGGCTTAGAGGGAACTTACCTCAACATAATAAAGGCCATATATGACAAACCCACAGCCAACATTGTTCTTAATGTTGAAAAACTAAAACCATTTCCACTAAGATCAGGAACAAGACACGATTGCCCACTCTCACCACTATTATTCAACATAGTTTTGGAAGTTCTAGCCACAGCGATCAGAGAAGAAAAAGAAATAAAAGCAACCCAAATCGGAAAAGAAGAAGTAAAACTGTCACTGTTTGCAGATGACATGATACTATACATAGAGAATCCTAAGGATGCCACTAGAAAGCCACTAGAGCTAATCAATGAATTTGGTGAAGTAGCAGGATAAAAAAATTAATGCACAGAAATCTCTTGCATTCCTATACACTAATGATGAAAAATCTGAAAGAGAAATTAAGGAAACACTCCCATTTAACACTGCAACAAAAAGAATAAAATACCTAGGAATAAACTTACCTAAGGAGACAAAAGACCTGTATGCAGAAAAGTATAAAACACTGATGAAAGAAATTAAAGATGATACAAACAGATGGAGAGATATACCATTTTCTTGGATTTGAAGAATCAACATTGTGAAAATGACTATACCACCCAAAGCCATCTACAGATTCAATGCAATCCCCATCAAACTACCAATGGCATTTTTCACAGAACTAGAACAAAAAATTTCACAAGTTGTATGTAAACACAAAAGACCCTGAATAGCCAAAGCAATCTTGAGAAAGAAAAATGGAGCTGGAGGAAACAGGCTCCCTGACTTCAGACTATACTACAAAGCTACAGTAATCAAGACAGTATGGTACTGGCACAAAACCAGAAATATAGATCAATGGAAGAGGATAGAAAGCCCAGAGATAAACCCACATACATATGGTCACCTTATCTTTGATAAAGGAGGCAAGAATATACAATGGAGAAAAGACAGCCTCTTCAATAAGTGGTGCTGGGAAAACTGGACAGCTACATGTAAAAGAATGAAATTAGAACACTCCCTAACACTGTATACAAAAGTATACTCAAAATAGATTCAAGACCTAAATGTAAGGCCAGACACTATAAAACTTTTAGAGGAAAACATAGGCAGAGCACTCTATGACATAAATCACAGCAAGATCCTTTTTGACCCACCTCCTAGAGAAATGGAAATAAAAACAAAAATAAACACATGGGACCCAATGAAACTTCAAAGCTTTTGCACAGCAAAGGAAACCATAAACAAGACGAAAAGACACCCCTCAGAATGGGAGAAAATATTTGCAAATGAAGCAACTGACAAAGGATTAATCTCCAAAATTTATAAGCAGCTCATGCAGCTCAATATCAAAAAACAAACAACCCAATCCAAAAATGGGCAGAAGACCTAAATAGACATTTCTCCAAAGAAGATGTACAGATTGCCAACAAACACATGAAAGGATGCTCAACATCACTAATCATTAGAGAAATGCAAATCAAAACTATAATGAGGTATCACCTCACACCAGTCAGAATGGCCATCATCAAAAAATCTACAAACAATAAATGCTGGAGAGGGTGTGGAGAAAAAGGCACCCTCTTGCACTGTTGGTGGGAATGTAAATGTGTACAGACACTATGGAGAACAGTATGGAGGTTCCTTACAAAACTAAAAATAGAACTACCATACGACCCACACTGGGCATATATCCTGAGAAAACCATAATGTAAAAAGAGTCATGTACCACAATGTTCACTGCAGCTCTGTTTACAATAGCCAGGACATGGGAGCAACCTAAGTGTCCATCAACAGATGAATGGATAAAGAAGATGTGGCACATATATACAATGGAATATTACTCAGCCATAAAAAGGAACGAAACTGAGTTATATGTAGTGAGGTGGATGGACCTAGAGTCTGTCATACAGAGTGAGGTAACTCAGAAAGAGAGAAACGAATACCATATACTAACACATATATATGGAATTAAAAAAAAATGGTCTGAAGAACCTAGGTCAGGACAGGAATAAAGACACAGACATAGAAAATGGACTTGAGGACACAGGGTGGGGGAAGGGTAAGCTGGGACAAAGTGAGAGAGTGGCATGGACATATATACACTACCAAATGTAAAGTAGATAGTGGGTAGCAGCCACATAGCACAGGGAGATCAGCTCAGTCCTTTGTGACCACCTAGAGGGGTGGGATAGGGAGGGTGGGAGGGAGACGCAAGAGGGAGGAGATATGGGGATGTATGTATACGTATAGCTGATTCACTTTCTTTTACAGGAGAAACTAATACATCGTTGTAAAACAATTATACTCCAGTAAAGATGTTAAATAAATAAATAAATAAATCTTCCCCCCAAAAAATGTTGCCCTTGGATTTCTGGTGTGAGAAACTGCTCTCATCAGCCGCATGGCAACTGGGGACTGCATACTGAGTGCCCTGGAAACAGAGATTCTCACAGACCCTGAGCCTGTGCAGCTCCATACCTTTCCATGGATCAGGGAGGCAGCCTTCTATAAGCTCAGATCAGCCATCAAGGCCTCCTTGCTAAGCAGAAGTGTTACCTACAGGATAGAGCTAAGTCTGGGTCCTCTGGTGTATCCCACCTGCAGGAAAGGGTGGCCTCTTCTGTCCTCAGTCTCTTGCCAGTTGACTAGGTGCCAGAAGAGGTCACTCCTCTCTTGAACCCTTGGCTATTTGGGGAGCCCCTTGGGATTAAATGAGTGAACAGCAATGGGAGTTTGTTCACTTTATGGACAGCATCAAAACTGCACATCATGGGGCTTTCTGGAGATCTGCTGCTTTTCATTCCTTAATCCAGACATCCTTGATAAAGGATGGGATCCAAGCACCTTCAAAACTAACTGAACCTCAGGCAGTCATCTTACCCTGGCCAGTAAGTGGCTCCACTGGTGCGTGTTTACAGACTCTCAGGCCATTGCAATGGTCTAGCCACCTGGTTCCACCAATGGTCTAGTGACCTGGTTCCACCAATGGTAACCACAACAATTACTTATCCAAGGCTTCCATCCTTGGGGAAAATAACTGTGGAAGTCTCTTTCCTCACAGATACCCAAAATATAAATCAGTGTGTCATATTAAAGCCACAATACAGGCCTCACTTTATCCACTTTGGCATTCCAGATGTTGTTAAGGGTGACCATTTCACTTCTAAAATTATCCAATGCTGGGCTCTTGAACAAGGTGTTCAGTGGAACTTTCCCCACCCTTGTCAGTCTCAGGCTACAAGCCTCACAGAACTCCCTTATGGCATACTCAAGCAAGATAAAATTTAATTAAATGAAATGTGACTTTTTTATCATCAAACATCAGGGATGACCTGTAATAAAGAGTCTGATTCCATTTTTGATGTTTGATGGTCAGAAACTTCCAAGGCCCATCCTCCTGCTCCACCTTTGGACTAGCTGATAAGAAAGCCCAGGTGTCCCTCTGGTACTGGCAGGAAGTTCAGACCATGTAAGCCCAGCCCACAGATGGGAATCCTTACCTCAGCCCCCCCCAATCACAATAAAAGGCAAACCAGTCCTCTTTCCTCTCCGTCTAGCCATTTTTAGATCAGCTTGGGAGCTTGCCCTGTGCCCCCTGGAAGCTCTCATTACATGAGTAATAGACCTTCTCAGGCTTTGTGTGGGGTCATCAATCTTGACATCCAAAGCAAATTTTGGGTGGAATGACCACAACATACTTTCTCCTAAACCTCTGTTAATACCTCAACAGTGGGCTCATCAAAACTAGGCTTTAGAATTATTTGAGTCACCCTGATAGAATTTTGCAATTTCCACTGTAATTTGAGTCTACTGAAAATTGGAAAATTTTGAAATTCTCTACTGCAGAGGGTATTATCAACTGAGAATTCAGCTATCTTTTCTTTTTCTGTTTCACAGTTAACTATTTTTGTATGTACTTTTCATTTGTCAACTCCAGAAAAAATTGGGGGAGAGCCCACACTCATGTAGAGCCACAATTCTTACTTCTTTGCAGCCTGTTTAGCTATGTCGCTGCAGAAAAAACGAAGTTACTATATTAGGCTTCATCATGAAATAAACTAACATGTTTAAAATTGGAGGTATTCAGAGCTGGGTGTCCCAAACATTCCTAAACAGTTCTGAGATTGGAATCTGAATGACTCAGATGCTCAGGACTGAATTTTCTTTCTCTCAGCCTGACACATCACTTAGTTCTGTTCCAAGGATTTTGTTTTTCTAACACTCGTTAAATGCATAGATTTGTTTCTTAGTGCAGAAATTTTTGTGATAAAAAATCGAGATAAAAACCATAAACTAAATAGGTGTGTATTTATATAATTTATATATTATAGTTATATAAATTGCATATTTGTATAATCCTGTACCAGGTTGCCAGATACAATTTTTTTTTTTTTTTTGCCAGATACATTTTTAGTGCTTGGGGAAATAATGGTTTCTTAGCATCTGATATGATGGACTTTGCTTTCCAGCTATACTGGAATCTCTTGGGTGCAGCTATAAAGAGTCTGGAGAAAGGATATTCATTCCTTTTGAATTTGTTCAGAGACAATAAACACTATTCTCAAGTTCGAGCATCAAGAACTTGTACCTCTTTTCAAAATTGCAAAAAGTCATGAATTATCTTTAAAATTAACAATTCCCATAAATGCTTTTTCTACCTGAAAATATGAATTCCAGAAAGATATTTTTATATTAATTCTTCTAAATGAATACTGTATTAATTGGCTGCATAGGGAAAGCTATCTTATCAAAAAGTTTTCCACTAATTTGTCACTGAGAAAAAGTATGTATATACATGAAAAAAAAAGGGAATCCAAGCCACGGAGAGAGAAAAATTACAGAAAACAGCTACACAAAGGCAAAACATTGACAGAAAAGTGTATGCTAAATTATTTTCTTCTTTTGATGCAAAAGACATATTAAATGTCATTATTTGTATGCACGTCTTCTTTCATCCGTGAAACTTGTTGAGCACCGTCCTGTGCCAGGCATTGTGCTAACCCCCGTGGATATCATGTAAGATGGTATCAACTCTATCCTCCAGTTGCTCACAATCAAGTAAGAAAGAAAAGACTATTAAGACACAAGTGTTATAATATGAATTTATATTTGTGCCTTAGCATATAGACTACAGCCTTTAATTCTGATTAGTCAGTGTTTCATGGTTATGGGCTGAGTTCAAAGAAGGTGAGGCTTTAGACTGGGTTAAAGAGTACATCAAACCACATGATCATCTCAACTGATGAAACACCCTTTAATGAAATAAGAACATTCAATAAACTAAGAATAGAAGGGAACTTCCTCAAAATGAAAAAGACCATTTATGGAAAACCCACAACTAACATACTCAATGGTGAAAGTCTGAAAGCTCTTCTCCTAAGATCAGGAACAAGATAAAATGCCCACTTCACCACTTCTATTCATTATAGTACTGGAAGTTAGAGCCAGGGCAATTAGGCAAGAAGAAAAAAACAGTATCCAAATCAAAAGCAAGAAGTAAAATTATCTCTGGTCACAAATGACATAATCTTCTAGCTATAAAATCCTACACAATCCATTTTTTAACACTGTTAGTGCAAATCAATGAATTCAGCAGCAGTTTCAGGATACAAAATCAACAGGCAAAAATCAGTTGTATTTCTATGCACTAGCAATGAACATCCAAAAAGAAACTGGATTGGAAAAAATTCACTTACAATAGCAAACAATGGAGTAAAATACTTAGGAATAAATTCAATAAAAGAGGCACACAACTTTTGTATGCTGAAGACTATGAAACATTTCTTTCAAAATTAAAGAAGACCTAAACAAATTCTAAAAATCTCTTGTGCATGGACTGGAAGACTTAGTTGACTAAAGGGTGAATTATGACCCTTAATGGGGAAATTATTCAGCATTTTGATTATGAGAAATGTGAATATATTAAGATGGCAAAGATAAAGCAAGATGTAACGTGAATTTCAATAAAAAGTTACTGTGAAAATGGTAATGATTTTATTTCCCATTTTATTTAGGAATGACTAAGAGAAAATACACTAAATTTTATGGGGAAAAAAAGAGTATCTTAATACATAAATGAAGGTCTAAAGGCAAAGAGTAATATTGACATGATACAAAGGTTATTTTTTGCTGATACAAAGGCTATTTTTTTTGCTGATTTTTACAAATTTTTGACCGTGATAGCTTAAGTGTTAGACATATAGAAAAATTACCTCTCCTGCTTTCCCTCCACAGCTAAACTTCAAGAAGTCTATACCTGTATTCCTCATTTCCTTAGCTTACATTTATTCCTCAATCTACTGTCAGTCAGCCCAACTTTTATGAAGTTGCTGTTGTTAAGTCAAAGAAACCAACACATGACTAAATCATCTGTTAACTCTGTTGCATTGGCATGCTTAGACAACCCATCCTTCTTGAAATGTTCTCTTTCTTTGGTCTCTCTGACACGACTCTTTCCTGGTTTCCTTTATCCTTCTATGATGACTTCTTCTCAACTTCCTTTGCTGTCTTATTCTCCTCTACCCAGCCATTAATTGGTGGGTAGAAGTTCTCAGGAGTTGGTCATAGCCCTTCTTCTCCTGTCATTCTCCTTCCTTCTAGAAGAGCTCACCACATCTATGACATATATGCCAATGATCCCCACCCCCTCAAGACCTTTTCTCCAGATCGCAAGCACAAATAACCAAATGTTTCTCAACCTCAGTATGAATGTCTCAAATATTCCTCAAACTAACCATGTCCAAATAATCACCCTCTTAATCAAACATGCTCCTATCTTAATGAATTATCATTCATCCAAATGCACAAGTCAGAAACTAAGTAACATTCTTTTTTTTTTTTTTTTTTTGAGGTACGCGGGCCTCCCACTGTTGTGGCCTCTCCCATTGCGGAGCACAGACTCCAGACACGCAGGCCCAGTGGCCATGGCTCATGGGCCCAGCCGCTCTGAGACATGTGGGATCTTCCCGGACCAGGGCACGAACCCGTCCCCTGCATCGGCAGGCGGACTCTCAACCACTGCGCCACCAGGGAAGCCCATTCTTAACATTTACCTTTTATTAACCCTCCATATCCATTTCTTCACCAAAGAATGTCAATTATTACCTCCTAAGTACTTCTTAGATCTCTATTTCTATCTGTACTGTCAAAACCCTAGTCCAAATTGCCAGCATCTGTCTCCTGCATTGTTATAAAAACTTTGTAACTATTCCAACTATAAAATGTTGCCCTCTAGAATCTGAAAAAATACTGGGTGGAAAGTCTTTAGTCCTCAAATCTGTGAAGGAAGCACAGTAAACTCTTAAGTTTCCAGAGTACCTGTAGAAATACTATCGAACGCAAGTCCGAGTGCCCAGCACACACTGCGGCCAAACAATACCAAAACGTCGGAGTTTGGAGCCGAGAAAGGTTTACTGCAGGGCCATGCAAGGAGACTGGTGGCTCATGCCTTAAAAACCCTGGACACCTGGAAAGCTTTCAGCAAAGCCCTTTTATAGCCCTTTTATAGGGAGGGGCATGGTTAGTTGTTACAAACTTCTTGGTGTTAGATCCTTTGTTCTTGAGGCCAGGTCACTGTGTTCTTATAAACCTCCATCGAAACAAATGTTATTCTCTGTTCTGACAAGAAAGGGCAAGGTCCCAAGGCTCAACTTTCACCCTCCGAGGTCCAGGCCCTGGCTTACAGGAGGGGGTCCCTGCGCGGGCCAGTTACCCTGCCCAGGAGCTTTCATCCAGCACCCAGTCTGAGTCCTCCCGCCAGCGCCCAGGCCTGGGTGAGGGGGCAGATCTCAGCTGGCAGCGCCCTCAGGGCCAGGTCCCCAGACTCTGCCCAGCCATCATCAATGAGGGAGCCAGGCGGCCAGGACCCAGCCGGCCCCGACCCAAGCCGGCCCTCAGGCTTTTCATTTAACCTGGAGAGAATCCTTTGTATACGATCGACAGGAATACGTGTTGTAGCAAATGCCCATCAGGGGAATCCCCAGCCCACAGCAATTGCCCTTCTTTGAGAAGAGCCCAACCACAGAGGTGGACCTGAACTAATGACCTGCAATGTCCGTGCAACTTAACCCTGGCCTCTGGCCACCTCCTAGGAGGAGACAACTGATCTAAGCTGCACCAACTTTTGAAACTTGAATGGAGAGACTGAAGCAGGTTGAAGCTGTTACCTCAATGGCAGTGTCCATATACTCCAGTTGCTGAGGCCTCCACGGACTGCGACCCATGAAGACCGCCCGCCGCCATTAGGTTGCAGACGTTGGGATGGGGGAGGGGTTCGCTGCTGCTTCGCTGCTTCAAGGTCTGGGCCTGGCTAGCGGGCGGCTGCGGTGAGGGCTCTGGGGCTCTGCAGGACCCGGCCCTCAGCCTGTCCCAGGCCCCGCAACCCCCTCTCACCTCTCACCACACTCTCTGCCGCGAGCACTACTGCGAGCTGACTGTTGGCTCAGGGTCTCGCGATAACGGTCGTGCTAACGGCCAGGCCAAATGCTCTGCTCCTATTACAGAAATGATGATAATTATTCAAATACACAACAAAACATTTATACACACTACACATTATCATTAATAAACACCATCCCTTGTTTAGTTAAGAGTAAGAGGTTTGAAAATTGGCGGACAAAAAGGTGATGACAAGCACTATTTCCATTCTGCTACATCTCCTGCTTTGTATCTGACCTTTCAAAACCAGAGTAACCAATTTGACTTTTCTCCTTCAGTCTTTCCCAGATTATTCTGGGGTCATCGGAAAGCCTGGGAAGGCTCTGATGTATTTCTCCAATAAGGGTAAGAAAGTCTTTCATATGAAGATCTTCATCTATTTTCTCTTGGAGTAGAAGTGACTCCAGTAAAGTCTTCTTCTGTTTCAGGAAGGCAGATTGGGCCAGTTCTGCTCTTTTCCTGTTACAGTTGGGACACCGAGAAGAAATGTGTTGCTTAGCTGTTACCACCTCGTTGGGTGTTGTCCTCATGTTTTTAAAATAGATTCTGTTCAGAAGCTCATCGGGGACAGTACAGTTTAAGGCATCTACCTCTGGAGCCTCTGCATCCGATCCAAGCTGCAGCTTTTTATGTCCGCTGCTCTTTTTCCCCTTAGAGGTCGCACTATGATGGATCAGGTTTATCTTAACGGTGCAGAAAGACTGCAGGGCATTCAATTCTTCAAGGGATGCCTGAGTGATTTCTGTTTCAAGTTTAGTGTCTGGTTGGTACTGTCCAGAGTTCATTTCCTTGCCCTTGAGGTTGTTGATCCATTTTCTGCTCAACTTCTTTTCATTATTTTTGAAGTGTGAAAACTCAGATTTGTTGTCTCCATATTGCAAGCGTGGAGTCGGCGTTCCACTCTCGTATTTACTCCCAGAGGCACAGGACCAGGGCTGCAGTCCTCCAGAGGAACTGAATGAACTGGAACTCTGTGCCTCATCAGTAAAGGACTCAAAGGTCTCCTTAGAAAAGTCTGCCATAGTCCCGACGTCTGTCTGGGTCAATTTCCCCTGCTTCTCTGAATCCTCGGGCTTCTAGGCGGATGGCCATCACATTGCATCAGGCTCTGCTCCTCATCTGCTTTGCGGTGGTCAAGATTGCCTCAGGAACTAGTCAGTCCTGAACCCCTGGGGGATGGGTTTTGGAGCTGACCGTTGCGTAAGGAAACGCTTCCGGGCAACGCCTTCCCGCTGCCTTGGCAACCAGGGGCGGTCCTGCGCAGTAGGTCGCTGAGGCGCCTCGCTCCTCCCCTTCCCCGCCCTCCCCAGAACCGACTCTGCCCGCATTGTTCCTGTTGGGTTGTCGGCGCCGCCCTCTCCGTTCGCTCTCCGGAGTCTTCTCCTTAGTGCTATTTTAGTACAAAATCTAATAATCCTCCAGAAAAAGTTGCAAACTCCCCTTCCCTAGGGGTCAAAAAATTGTGCATGTGTGTGAGGGCAACAGGGAAAGGCGGCCTCTGACTAATCTGAGAGTGCACGCCTCGCCTTCAAAAAAAAAAAAAAAACCCAAACAGAAAACCATCCGGCTGGCCAAAAAACACAAGCAAAACGTATCTGCCAATCAGATAGCCAAGAGATCATCTAATCGTAAACCGCGTCTTAGGATAAAATTCGAAATTCTGAAACCATCCTGTAAGACTCCTGAGTGGCACGGCTCCTACGTATTATTTCTCCAGCCTCATCTTGCACAGCTTTTTGTGCTGTAGCGTTACACTCTGCAGTTTTCCCAGTCACAGTTCCTCAGGTCTTTGTTCAGGCAGTGGCTCTCTGAATGGCACTTCAACACTCCTCTTCCCTCTTCGTAAGGTTAATTACTGCTCCTCTTTCAAGTCCCATTTTTTCAGGAAGTACTTCATACCCATCCCTGCCCCCAAACACTTTATAGCACAGCCTTTCTTTCCGGGTTTGCAACTGTGTTTTATGCATATTTGAGAATGCCTTCCACATCGCCCCCAGATTAAAAACCCGGTGAAAGCAGAAATCCTGTCAGTGTTATCCAGCAGTCAGCAGGTACCTGATACATAGAAGGTGCTCGATAAATCTCTGTTGAGTAAATGTGTTGAATGGTTATGGAAACAGAAGTATTACCTTACACAGGTCCGCGCCTGGATCTTGTGGAATAAGTACTACAAGCTCAAGGAACTTCAGTCTTTTCCTCTTCCTGAACCCCCCAAATTAGGCTGCTACTCATAATACATCCTTTTACAACAGACTTTTTAAAAATATGGTAGAGTTTTATTAACTATTCTCAGAAATTATAAAATGTTAACTCTGAAGGTTGACTTTTTCTAGATCTTAATAAATATCTGAGTCTAGCTCTTAGTAAATATCTGAGATAATTTCAAGAGAATGGGTTTCCTTGCTCATTTCCTTCTGTGTGTGTGTGGGGGGGGTAGTAGCGGTGTTGGGAGGGTGTTATTCGACTCTAGCCCGATATATTTAATGTTATTCCCAAAGTGCTCACTTTGGCAAAGAGTCAAAAGTCTGAAATGTTCGAAAAGCATCTGTCAAATATAAGCCAGCTTCATATTGAAGAGAGTCCAACTTCATTTATTGCACCCAAATCATATTTTATCCTATAATATTAATCTTTAAAAAGAGGTAATAGATACTTTGTGGTTAATTCCAATTAATTTCCAGTTCAAGGTTAAAGATTTTCATTTTTAATTTTTGTTTCAAAAGTATCCATCATTCCCTGAAATATTTACACATTCATATTTACACACAATTCACTATAGCACACATTTTCCCCAGAACATTGAGCAAGGGAGCTGTGCTTTAAAGTATATTCACATCTAGTAATATGCTAAATATCTGGAGTAATCTGTCTTTTAAATTTTTAAAAATATAGTTATAAATACCTCGATTTTATAAAAATAACTTTATCCTAGAAGCAAGCAAATTTGCTAAATTAACCAATTTCTTTGTAATAACCAGCTGGACCCAGTAAACTCTTCAACATTCTAATATATGTATTATCTAAGGAAGTAAAATAGCCCAACCGTACTATCATTTTCAGAAATGACTCATGAAGACAGAAGTCAGTTTGATTTTAAACACAGAAACTTACTCTTTGTATAAACCTATTCTCTTTACGTTTCAACTCTATCACAGAATAAAGCTTAAAGGTGACACTACTTAAAATCCACACTCTTGTTGTCAGTCTTCTATATGTGAAATATAAATAATATTTTCCTATTCTCTTCCTTGTATATGAGAATTGTCAGTGATATATAAGTGAAAAGAAAATCTCAGAACATTCCTTAAGCAGTACTGGCAAAAAATATATATATACATATATATATTGCATATTATTTAGAAATCCTTAAGAGAATTGTGAACAAGTGTGTTCTCTTAAACTAATTTGTTTACTTCAGATGTTTCAAGTGAGAGAAAAAAACAAAACAAAAACCAGGAATATATAAAGGGGAAAAGGGAGTAGGGAATTGCAACTTTCCATCTTATCTAAAATCTTTTTACTATCCCAATGGATACAAGTCACTCCTACTCACTATACTGAAAGCAGATTTTATCAAGCTTTGCAGGAAAAAAAAAAGTAGTATGTCATTTTAAACATTTTTTTGTTTTTATCAGGAAAGGAAAGATCGAGGAATTAACAGGAAACATTTATAGCTGTCCCAGAAAATTCATAGAAATATTTCAGTGTTTCAATAACTTTGTTATATAATCGCTTCTTTATTTAGCAAATACCTATGAAGTTCAGAATAGTATTTTGCAAAACTGAAATTATCTAAAACTAAACTTAACTAAAACTAAAAAAAAGTTATAAAAAAGAATTATCCAATCAGCATCCACATGTGCCAAGAACATGCTGCATTTTCATTTTCTGTTATTCATGTTATCTTTTTTACAAGTTCTCACTCATTTTAGTAGCTATGGAAAACCATTAACCTGATAATTAAGCATATGCCAGGTATTCCCATGTGAGTCAGTCTCATTTTGTCAAATCTTCAGTCATATGACTTAATATGACTCTCTAATAGAGCTATTCCTTCCTTCCCTCTCCTCCTTCCCAAGGCAGTGCTTTGTAGGAAGGAATTCTTTATTATCTTTGGGGCAGTTGGTGTAGGGGGCCTCAACTTTGTGCAAATCTTTTTGTTGGTCTCCACGGCATGGTGCAGGTGGTCCCTGGATGTGTGCTGTTTTCCACCAAGGCACAGTTAGTCTGGTTCCTTCCAGGACCCTGACACAATCCTAGGCTACTGGAACTTGTCAAACCCTCTCCCGGCTCTCTTGCCTGTATCTTGACACCCACAGGTACGTTTCTTTCAAAGACCTGCTGAGACGTGATAGAGGAAAAGGGGAATGTGGTCTGGTACACACAGCATAGCCTAGAACCCTTGCCACCTGGTCATCACTCAGGCGACTTCCTGTGGCCAGCCCCTCCTCCAGAAATCTCAAGCATCTTGACATCTCTTAGGGGCTGACTGGAACATTGAGGTCCTTTAGAAACCACATTGTGACTGAAAGTTGCCGGGGTGGATGCAGAAAGTCATAGGAGGGAAAGAGACAAATCAGGCCTAAGCCTGCCATGGCACTATTTTTATTGTCCTGCTGTCACTGTCTCTTCTCTCCATCGTTCTTAATGGGGAGCAGGGCAAAAGCTCTCCTTCCAGCTTTTCCTCAACAATCAAATATGCTTTGCAGCTATAGAGCTTAACCCCAGAGACAGGAGGTCAAAACATATTAGTCTTCCTGTCGGATTCCCTCTCTCTCTCTCTCTCATTTCTCTTTCCTTGGAGGGAGAAAGGCAAACTTTCAGCTTCTTCCTGCCAGGCAAGCACTTCTCCTCTGAGGGATCACAGTGGCCTCCTTGCCAAGGTGGCATTTGGTCTGTACCCTTTCCCAAAGCCGTTGTGGTGGACAGAATACCAAGAGGGAATCTAGTTTATGAATAAGGGAAATTAACTTGACAGATCCTTTAAAAATAGCCTGCCCTCTACATAAACTACACAGCACTGTGCGTGGTTCTGTGAACAAGCAAAATGAAAAATTATTTCCTCTCCTAAGGGTCTAAGTTGAATGTATCAGAAATCTCACTGTGAGACACAATTTTTGTGGAGTAAGGAATCCTACATCATTCATGATAAAAAACAATTTCCATTTACTGTGCAGTGGCTGTTCTTCATATTTGAAAAATGTTATACCAGACAAATATCTCAGTCTTCACATTCTTTTTTTCCTGTGTCTTCAGTTTTGTTATATTTCTGAAATTGATGAATTGCCTTATGAAGAGCTGTGTTTTACTTTAATAGCTATTGTTTTGCAAAGACAATGTTTAACGTTAAGGCTTTTGAGATATCTATCCCCCTCCTCAGTTTTTTACCCCCTCCCTCCTGCAGTATTTAAAAATACAAGATACGATATTATTTTGTCCGTAATACCTCAGTTTATATCTCTAGCTGGTAAGGCCTTTTTAAAAATGTAACCACATTATTATGATTACCACATCTAAAACACAATAATAATTCCTTAATATCACCTAATAATTATTCTGTATTCAGATCTTTCTGGTTGTCTCGAAAATCCGTTTTGCGAGTTGCAGTGTTTGAATCAGAATCCAAACAAGGTCCATTCACTGCATTTGGCAGATACTGTTCTCGTGTCTCTTACACAAGTTAAAAAACTAAAAAGAAAAAAATGGAGCAGGCAGAACTTTCTTCTCTGTTTATAGTTATATTCCCTATAGAACATCATTATTTTAAAGTTTTTGATTTATCCTTACAAGTTTCTTTTTGAAAATATAAATCAATGTATATCTGAATCCCCTTTCTTACCAAAAAAATTATATATGTATATCTATATGTTCAGCATATTCTACACGTTGCTTCACATCCTTTTTGTTTCTTCTCTTAAAAATATATTCTGGATATCACTTCATATCAACCTATAGACATATCTCTATGACTACATGGTATTCCATTGTGAGAATGTTTTTTCCCACAGTTGTTCCCACATTTTGATGGACTTTTCGTGATTATAAGAAATCAAATTTTTCTTCGTATTTTTGGAGGTGTATCTCAAACAAGATTCCTAGGAGCGAGATTACTGGATCAAAGGATAAAGGTGTATGTAGCTTTTCCAAGTATTTCCAAATTCCTCCCTATAGGGGGTGTACATTTTGCATTCCCGCCAGCAAACGCGTGAGAGGAGCTCTTTCCAAGAGCCTAGACAACAGGAGATGTGCTCAAATTTATAAATTTTTGTGATGCTAATGGAAGAGAAATGGTATCTCAGTGTAATTTTAAATTGAATTCCTCTTATTTTAAGATTAAACACCATTTCATGTGTATAAGGGACATCTACATTTCTTTTTTTTTTTCTTTTTTTTTTTTTTTGCCTCTCACTGTTGTGGCCTCTCCCGTTGTGGAGCACAGGCTCTGGACGCGCAGGCTCAGCGGCCATGGCTCACGGGCCCAGCCGCTCCACGGCATGTGGGATCTTCCCGGACCGGGGCACGAACCCATGTCCCCTGCATCGGCAGGCGGACTCTCAACCACTGCGCCACCAGGGAATCCCCTACATTTCTTTTTATGTGTACTGTCTATCCACTTATTTTACCCATTTTCCATAAGATTCTTGTTTTATTCTTCTCAATTTTTAAAAAGCACTTTAATATCAAAATATTATTTATTTTTCTGTGACGTAAGTTCTACATGATTTTCCCAGTTTGTCTTTTTATTTGCTTATGCTGTTTGCCATGCAAAACTTTGATTTTTTATTTCATAGAGCAAATTTATAAATCATTTTCCTTATTGTTCTTGGATTCTTTGTCACATTTAGAAAAATTTTCCCTACACCCATGTTATAAAGAAACTCACTCTTGTTTTCTTACTGTACTTGTGATTCTTTTTATTCCCTTGCTTTAAAACTCTGATTCTTTTATGGTTTCTTCTCTATTACAGTATGAGAGTTTAATTTTATATTTTTCCATATGGCTATCCAGTGAGCCCAACAATACTTACTAAAATGTTCTTTGTTACCCCACTGTTTTTAGGTGCTGCTTTAACATAAATTCCCATATGCACTTAGGGTTTTTTTTCCGGACTTTCAACTCTAGTACGTTGGTCTGTTTTTCTATTCACATACCAAACCATACTGTTTTAATGGGCTCTATAATGTTTTAACCTCTCATAAGGCCAGAGTCCTCTCCTCCATTTGCAAGAACTTCTTGGAAGTTCTTGTTTATTTTTCCAAATGAACTTTATAACCAACTTGTCTTGCTCCAGGATAAAAGAAAAGAACATATGGTTATTTTATTGAAATGCAGTGAACTTATAAACATTGGGGATTTTTTAAAATTGGGTCTTCCTATCCAGAAATATGGTATATCTTTTCATGTCTTCAAGGGTATTTTGGCATCTTTTAGGTATTTTTCTTCATTTAGGTTTTGTCCCTTTCTTTTTAAGTTTATGTATTTTATTTTGTTTTATATTATACATTTTCTTTTAGTGATTGTAACATACGTTGTTTCTTCTACTATATTTTCTAACTGCTTATTATTTGTGTATTAGAATGCTACAGATTTCAACATTTTTATTTTATAGCTTGCTAGTTTAGCTTTAGAGTAGGTTTTTATTTTATTAAGGTTATTTATTTTATTTTTTTAATTGGCTTGTTTCTTTTTTTGCTGTACAATTCTATGAATTTTAACACATTTACCACATTCATGTAACCAACACCAAAATCAGGATACAGAATCTCCTTGTGCTGTCTCACTGATAGTCATCCCCTCAACCTACCCATGATGCTGAGAGCTGTGAAGGAAGGATATCTTCCAGGCCTCTCTCCTTGACCAGTAGCTGGCCATCTTCATGATCATATAGCATCTTCCCTGTGTGCATGTCTCTGTGTCCAAATTTCACCTTTTCAGAAAGACATCAGCCATATTGGTGTCCTACCCTAATGAACTCATTTTAACTTGATCACCTCTGTAAACACCCTATCTCCAAACAAAGTCTCATTCTGAGGTACTGGGGGGTTAGGACTTCAACATAAGAATTTGGGGGGAGGAGATAATTCAACCTATAACAGGTGATTTATATGAAAACCAGATCAAGGGCTAATTGGACAGTCTGCCTCTGGGGTAGATGTTTAGTATAAAACTGCTTGTGATTTGCTATGTGAGAAAAATAGAATTGTTAAGTACAGGGACTTAAGACAAACTGCCTTATAGGTGTACCTAGAGCTACATTACAGTAAGTATCACTTTATTTCTCTGTAAATTAAGCATACTTGTTTTATTTAGGAGCCTTTATGAGTGCAAATTATAGTTCTGCCACAATCACGAACTTGACTGACCAGCCTGTAGATTGTTTACATCTAGTATTTTAAGTTAGAAATTATTGTTCTTATTGGAAAATAAGTAAAATTTAAATTTTTAATTTTATGTAGTTTTTTAAAGATATTTTGATTGGTGTATTTCAGGATTTTTAATGTTTGTAGGCATTAAACAATGACTTCCCACTGCTTCATCTGAGTATCTGGTAAAATTCCAAAGAAGTGTAGATCATAAATAACTCAGTTATTTTAGAAATAAATATCTTCAATATATTTAAGGGCATCAATGGTGATATTCTTCACAAGAAAAAATGTTAAGTGTGAATTTGAATTGTATGATATCTTTTGCCATTTTGTTTTGAAAATTCTATGTTAACAACACATTATATAGGTTTTCTAGCCTTATTTGTTTCCCCTTCATTGTAGTTTAACTTCAGAGCTGTTCTCAGCATCTTTATGCAATTTTATGCAGTTAGGTTCCTGAGCCTTCTGGCAATACTATTACAGATTGACCATGGCATCTAGCAAATTAGTATAAATTTGAACCTAAATATAATGTATTTCTCTTCAAAGCACAGAGGATATATGAAATGAATTCAGAAATTTTGCCATTGATTTGAATTTGAGTTAAATAGTTTTGTGTTTTCCTTGAGGGACAGAGGTCTGTGGCTCTGGATGACTGGGGAAAAAGATCAAAATTCACAGTGGTTTTCCTGAAAATTACTGCATAGAATTATTTTTCCTCTACTCAATATCTTTGTAAAGCATGTTACTGTAATTTTCCTACTCACAAAGTCAGCTTTCACTGTACAATGAATATTCATATGATTGCATAGGGTTGAATGACAGAAATTGCAAATAATTTCATCTGAGACCAATCTTTCTGTAGAAGTATTTTATTGAAGTCTTCAAAGTAATCATAAAAATATCACTGTGCTCTGGAAAGACATCTAATTCCATAAATTGAGCTCACAGGCTTAACTTATTTTATCTCCTTATTTTAGATAGGCATTTTCCAAAAACAAACTCTATCACTGAAGAATGTAGGACTGTTTCTTTAGAGCCTTCCATGCTTAACTTGAAAGCTGTCAACCCAGGAGGCTGAAACAGAGCAAGATTATGAAACCTAAGTGAATAGCTCATTCTTTGCGCCCATGCCCTTGCTGCGTGCTGCCCCATGGTACAGGCCTGGGAGGTATGCACTATGATAGCTAATGAAGCACTTCCTTTATGTCCCACTGACCAGAACTCTTATTTGAAGCCCGCATATTATGCCACTGAAATCGTACAATGTCAGCCTTTGTTCCGGCTAGTAGAAGCTGTTTCTTGTCTTTTCTGTGGCTAAATTTTATGCATCAAACTTGTGAGACCCTTTATTAATACGTGTGGCTGTCATTAAACCACACTGCCGTTTGTGAAGTTGGTCTTGTTTGTTTGTTTTGTTGTGTTCTCCCCTCTTTTATTATAACACCCCCCCAAGCCACAAATTTATCATTTTGAAACCACTCAGAGACAAAGGCTTAGAAGTGAAAACCCTCCTGCAAGGCCCTCCTCTATGTTAAATATAGTGATAACAAGTAACATTATAAGAATAAAATTCACCCAGAATGAAGAGAACAGCATCAAATGGATCAAAATTAATTGGACTGCCTAATCCTAAATGTAGCTGAGAAGTATTAAAGTGGTCCGCTTGTTATATTTTAACATGTTATTCTCATACGGTGTTATCTGATAGGCACCTTCCTTCCTCAATTGTTAATTACATAGATATGTCCCAACGCAAGCTTCGATAAAGTGAGCTAAAGAACAATCAAGAGCGACTGCCATAGAGCTCTATAAAATATGGGCTTCAGTTTACCTAAATACACACAAGAAATGTTGAAAGTTTCCTCAGAGCATATAAATTTTAAAAAGAAAAAAATTTGAAGGAGTTGCATCAATTCCTTCCTTTTGCTTCTTGTAATGTGATAGGGACAGCAGCAGCCGTCTCTTGGGGTGGTGTTAAGTACTGTAAGTGACAATATGGACAAGAGCTTATTACCCGGGACTTCCCTGGTGGTGCAGTGGTTAAGAATCCGCCTGCCATTGCAGGGGACACAGGTTCGAGTCCTGGTCCGGGAAGATCCCACATGCCGCAGAGCAAGTAAGCCCATGTGCCACAACTACTGGGCCTGCACTCTTGAGCTCAAGAGCCACAACTACTGAAGCCCACGTGCCTAGAGTCCATGCTCCACAACAAGAGAAGCCACCACAATGAGAAGCCCAGGCACTGCAACAAAGAGTAGCCCCTGCTCGCCGCAACTAGAGAAAGTCCGTGCACAGCAGTGAAGACCCAACACGGCCCAAAATTAATTAATTAATTAATTTTTTTTAAAAAAGAGCTTATTATCCAATACATGGACATTGTGGTCACCACCATCATTACAGTTCTGGAGTAGATTTAATAGTGAACCTGAAGACTGAGATCCTTCTAATACTAGCTCTTCCATTATGAGTTATCTAATTTTTAATAAGCATTTTACTTTTCTGATAAAGTTTCGTATTTGTATCTTACCAACCCAATAAAATGGTCCAAAGCACTATCTTGCACTTGAAAATACTTTGAATGGCAAATAACTACAAGTTACTTCCTCCGATGAAAAAAATTTAAAAAGTTATTAAAACACGTGAACTCCTTGGGTCCTACTAGTTTAACATTGCTACCATCCTCATATTTTTTCTGATTTTCTAATCTCCCAATTTTAATGAGATTATCAAACTTTTCAGGTCAATAGAATATAAATGCCAGAAAAGTAAATCTCACAATGCCAGCCTTTGTTCAACTAGCAGAGGTCAAGTTCTGTCCTTTCCTCTGCTAAAATGCATGCACCAAACTTGTTAAACTCTTTAAACATAGATGAATATCCCTACATAGAATTTATTTTGTATTCCTCCTTTCATTTCATATTTTTAGCTTAAAAAATGTAAAAATGTTTTCTATCAAATAGTATAGTCTTTGATTAAGGAACATGTTGTTAGTGCATAAAGCTATAATCTGAATTAGTTTCAGATTTTGATTTCATGTTAGAACATATGTATTAGCATTAGAATATATTCATAGACTGTAATATTAATAATAGCATTAATGCATTTGTGTCAGACCCGTAGTATATCCAATAATTGCTTAATCAGCTCTCCACACCACACATTAAGATATTTTTGAAGTATACCTAAAAAAACTATTGAATTCTCATAAAATTTCCCAAAATATGATGATGTCCCTCCTTTACATTCCTCACCTAATACTTGTATTGCTTAGAAGTATGTTAGAGATCAAAATCAATTTTGGAGAAGAAATCATTTGGAGTAGGAGATTAAAACCACAAATACGGTTCTGCCAACATTTTCAAATTATATGTAGGTCTCCTTTTCTAAGTATGTCACTGTCTCACAGAAAAAGATATCTCGGGTAAGTATCTACTTTATACTTGACAAGTTTATCTGAACAAAATTATTAAACAAAGATAAATTCCATATGAGATTATAGTGCTACTTAGTCAATATTTTTAGCAATTTGTATTTGAGTTCCAAATTATCATCTTGATTGGGTGCTTCTCAGGAGCAATAGTATTTTTTCCATCTATTTGGCATGCCCACCCTCCACCCCTCAGCGTAAACTGTATCTCACAGTCAGATCTGCTGTAGCCCAATGACTCAGAAACATCATGTTCTAAGACTCACAGAGCAAAAGGAATTCAAAAGGATACCTAGCAACATACTTCCACTTATATAGTAATCCATTTCCCACAAAAGGACAGCAAATTTTTAAAAATTTCTATGTAATTTCATTTCCTACAGTTTTTCCTACCACTACTATTTGAAGACACCTGTGTCATTGAAAGTCTAGAATTATTAGATATTAAAAGTAATCAGATAATAACAAAAATTGAGTAATTGGAATATGGACAAGAAATTGTGGTTATGAGGTTAGAAACTCACAAAAGAGCCCAAGAGTCTCAATTCTAGGAGTCATCCGAGGGTGCTTCCTCTTACCCATCACACACTTCCAATCAGTCACAAAATCCCGTGACAACACCTCGGCAAACTGGCTGCTTCCCTTTTCTGCCTTTTCAAATCCCCTAGCCAAGGATGCCACCATTTTCCACTGGACTTAATGCACCTATCTTCAAGTTGCATTCACAAGCTCTCAACTCTTCTCACGTTCTTCACTTCATTTCTTCCTTCCTTCCACTCCAACTCCTTTCTAAACAATTATCCTCACTGCAACCACAATGAGGCACAGCTCAGACTCTTTCCCTCCCTTTCATGTTTCTTACTGTTTCTTGTCATTTTGTCTTGTCTGAAACCACTGGTTTCAAGTTACTTCCTCGAACACGGATTGGCTTTTTCAGATTGCAAAACAAAAACAAAACAAAACAAAAAAAAACAGTGAAGCATTCGGGATAATACTGTTACTAAAGGCTTTCTGTAAAAACACTTGAGGGAGGAGGAGCTTCCAGATGGCGGAAGAGTAAGACGTGGAGATCACCTTCCTCCCCACAAATACATCAGAAATACATCTACATGTGGAACAATTCCTAAAGAACACCTACTGAACGCTGGCAGAAAACCTCAGACCTCCCCAAAGGCAAGAAACTCCCCACGTACCTGGGTAGGGCAAAAGAAAAAAGAAAAAACAGAGACGAAAGAAGAGGGACAGGACTGCACCAGTGGGAGAGAGCTGTGAAGGAGGAAAGGTTTCCACACACTAGGAAGCCGCTTCGCAGGCGGAGACTGAGAGTGGTGGAGGGGGGAAGTTTAGGAGCCACAGAGGACAGCGCAGCAACAGGGGTGCGGAGGGCAAAGCGGGGAGATTCCCGCACAGAGGATCTGTGCCGACCGGCACTCACCAGCCCGAGAGGCTTGTCTGCTCACCCGCTGGGGTGGGCGGGGCTGGGAGCTGAGGCTCGGGCTTCGGTCGGATCCCAGGCAGAGGACTGGGGTTGGCTGCGTGAACACAGCCTGAAGGGGCTAGTGCGCCACAGCTAGCCGGGAGCGAGTCCGGGACAAAGTCTGGACCTGCCGAAGAGGCAAGAGACTTTTTCTTCCCTCTTTGTTTCCTGGTGCGCGAGGAGAAAGGATTAAGAGCACTGCTTAAAGGAGCTCCAGAGACGGGCGCGAGCCGCAGCTATCAGCATGGACCCCAGAGACGGGCATGGGACGCTAAGGCTGCTGCTGCCGCCAGCAAGAAGCCTGTGTGCGAGCACAGGTCACTCTCCACACCTCCCCTCCTGGGAGCCTGTGCAGCCCGCCACTGCCAGAGTCCCGTGATCCAGGGACAACTTCCCCGGGAGAAGGCACAGTGCACCTCAGGCTGGTGCAACGTCACGCTGGCCTCTGCCGCCGCAGGCTCGCTCCGCATCCGTACCCCTCCCTCCCCCCGGCCTGAGTGAGCCAGAGCCCCTGAAGCAGCTGCTCCTTTAACCCCATCCTGTCTGAGCGAAGAACAGACGCCCTCAGGCAACCTACATGCAGAGGCGGGTCCAAATCCAAATTCGAACTCCAGGAGCTGTGCAAACAAAGAAGAGAAAGGAAAATCTCTCCCAGCAGCCTCAGGATCAGCAGATTAAATCTCCACAGTCAACTTAATGTACCCTACATCTGTGGAATACCTGAATAGACAACAAATCATCCCAAATTGAGAAGGTGGATTTTGGAAGCAATGATATATATATATTTTTTCCCCTTTTCTCTTTTTGTGAGTGTGTATGTGTATGCTTCTGTGTGTGATTTTGTCTGTATAGCTTTGCTTTTACCATTTGTCCTAGGGTTCTGTCTGTCCAGGTTTTTTTGTTTGTTTTGTTTTGTCTGTTTGTTTGGGGTTTCTTTTAGTATAGTTTTTAGTGCTTCTTATCATTGCTGGATTTATTTTTTGGTTTGGTTGCTCTCTTCTTTCTTTCTTTCTTTCTTTTTTTTAATTACATAAAATTTTTTTTGAATAATTATTTTTTATTTTAATAACTTTATTTTTTCTTCTTCTTTCTTTCTTTCTTTCTTTTTCTCCCTTTTATTCTGAGCCATGTGGATGACAGGCTCTTGGTGCTCCAGCGAGGTGTCGGGGCTGTGCCTCAGAGGTGGGAGAGCCAAGTTCAGGACATTGGTCCACAAGAGAACTCCCAGCTCCACATAATATCAAATTGCGAAAATCTCCCAGGGATCTCCATCTCAACGCCAGCACCCAGCTTCACTCAACGACCAGCAAGCTACAGTGCTGGACACCCTATGCCAAACAACTAGCAAGACAGGAACACAACCCCACCCACTAGCAGAGAGGCTGCCAAAAATCATAATAAGGCCACAGACACCCCAAAACACATCACCAGACGTGGACCTGCCCACCAGAAAGACAAGATCCAGCTTCATCCACCAGAACACAGGCACTACTCCAGTACCCTCAACCAGGAAGGCTACAGAACCCACTGAACTAACCTTAGCCACTGGGGGCAGATGCCAAAAACAACAGGAACTATGAACCTGCAGACTGCGAAAAGGAGACCCCAAACACAGTAAGTTAAGCAAAATGAGAAGATAGAGAAACACACAGCAGATGAAGGAGCAAGGCAAAAACCCACCAGACCTAACAAATGAAGAGGAAATAGGCAGTCTACCTGAAAAAGAATTCAGAATAATGATAGTAAAGATGATCCAAAACCTTGGAAAAAGAATGGAGAAAATACAAGAAATGTTTAACAAGGACCTAGAAGAATTAAAGAGCAAACAAACAGAGATGAACAACACAATAAATGAAATTAAAAATTCTCTAGAAGGGATCAATAGCAGAATAACTGAGGCAGAAGAACGGATAAGTGACCTGGAAGATAAAATAGTGGAAATAACTACTGCAGGGCAGAATAAAGAAAAAAGAATGAAAAGAATTGAGGACAGTCTCAGAGACCTCTGGGACAAAATTAAACACACCAACATTTGAATTATAGGGGTCCCAGAAGAAGAAGAGAAAAAGAAAGGGACTGAGAAAATATTTGAAGAGATTATAGTTAAAAACTTCCCTAAAATGGGAAAGGAAATAGTTAATCAAGTCCAGGAAGCACAGAGAGTCCCATACAAGATAAACTAAGGAGAAACACACCAACACATATTAATCAAATTATCAAAAATTAAATACAAAGAAAAACTGTTAAAAGCAGCAAGGGAAAAGCAACAAATAACACACAAGGGAATCCCCATAAGGTTAACAGCTGATCTTTCAGCAGAAACTCTGCAAGCCAGAAGGGAGTGGCAGGACATATTTAAAGTGATGAAGGGGAAAAACCTACATCCAAGATTACTCTACCCAGCAAGGATCTCATTCAGATTTGATGGAGAAATTAAAACCTTTACAGACAAGCAAAAGCTAAGAGAATTCAGCACCACCAAACCAGCTTTACAACAAATGCTAAAGGAACTTCTCTAGGCAGGAAACACAAGAGAAGGAAAAGACCTACAATAACAAACCCCAAACAATTAAGAAAATGGTAATAGGAACATACATATCAATAATTACCTTAGGGCTTCCCTGGTGGCGAAGTGGTTGGGGGTCCGCCTGCCGGTTCAAGGGACGTGGGTTCATGCCCCGGTCCGGGAGGGTCCCACGTGCCGCGGGGGTGGCTGGGCCCGTGGGCCATGGCCACTGGGCCTGCGCATCCAGAGCCTGTGCTCTGCAGCAGGAGGGGCCGCAGCAGTGAGAGGCCCGCATACTGCAAAAAATAATAATAATAATAATTACCTTAAATGTAAAAGGATTAAATGCTTCAACCAAAAGACATAGACTGGCTGAATGGATACAAAAACAAACCTGTATATATGCTGTCTACAGGAGACCCACTTCAGACCTAGGGACACATACAGACTGAAAGTGAGGGGATGGAAAAAGATATTCCATGCAAATGGAAATCAGAAGAAAGCTGGAGTAGCAATTCTCATATCAGACAAAATAGACTTTAAAACAAAGAGTATTACAAGAGACAAGGACACTACATAGTGATTAAGGGATCAATCCAAGAAGAAGATATAACAATTGTAAATATTTATGCACCTAAGATAGGAGCACCTCAATGCATAAGTCAAATGCTAACAGTCATAGAAGGGGAAATTGACAATAAAACAATCATAGTAGGGGACTTTAACACCCCATTTTCACCAATGGACAGATCATCCAAAATGAAAGTAAATAAGGAAACACAAGTTTTAAATGATACATTAAACAAGATGGACTTAATTGATATTTATAGGACATTCCAACCAAAAACAACAGAATACACTTTTTTCTCAACTGTTCATGGAACATTCTCCAGGATAGATCATACCTTGAGTCACAAATCAAGCCTTGGTAAATTTAAGAAAATTGAAATCGTATCAAGTATCTTTTCCGACCACAACGCTATGAGACTAGATATCAATTACAGGAAAAAATCTGTAAAAAATACAAACACATGGAGGCTAAACAATACACTACGTAATAATGAAGAAGTCACTGGAGAAATCAAAGAGGAAATAAAAAAATACCTAGAAACAAATGATAATGAAAACACTACAACCCATAACCTATGGGATGCAGTAAAAGCAGTTATAAGAGGGAAGTTTATAGCAATACAATCCTACCTGAAGAAACAAGAAACATCTCAAATAAACAACCTAACATTACACCTAAAGTAATTAGAGAAAGAGGAACAAAAAAACCCAAAGTTAGCAGAAGGAAAGAAATCATAAAGATCAGATCAGAAATAAATGAAAAAGAAATGAAGGAAACGATGGCAAAGATCAATAAAACTAAAGGCTGGTTCTTTGAGAAGATAAACAAAATTGATAAACCATTATACACACTCATCAAGAAAAAAGGGAGAAGACTCAAATCGATAGAAATAGAAATGAAAAAGGAGAAAAAAATGACACTGCAGAAATACAAAGTATCATGAGAGATTACTACAAGCAACTCTATGCCAATAAAATGGACAACCTGGAAGAAATGGACAAATTCTTAGAAATGCACAACCTTCCGAGACTGAAACAGGAAGAAATAGAAAATATGAACGGACCAATCACAAGCACTGAAATGTAAACTGTGATTAAAAATCTTCCAACAAACAAAAGCCCAGGACCAGATGGCTTCACAGGCAAATTCTATCAAACATTTAGAGAAGAGCTAACACCTATCCTTCTCAAACTCTTCCAAAATATAGCAGAGGGAGGAACACTCCCAAACTCATTCTAAGAGGCCACCATCACCCTGATATCAAAACCAGACAAAGATGTCACAAAGAAAGAAAACTACAGGCCAATATCACTGATGAACATAGATGAAAAAATCCTCAACAAAATACTAGCAAACAGAATCCAACAGCACATTAAAAGGATAATACACCATGATCAAGTGGGGCTTATCCCAGGGATGCAAGGATTCTTCAATATATGCAAATCAATCAATGTGAGAAACAATATTAACAGATTGAAGGAGAAAAACCAAATGATCATCTCAATAGATGCAGAAAAAGCTTTCAACAAAATTCAACACCCATTTATGATAAAAACTCTCCAGAAAGTAGGCATAGAGGGAACTTACCTCAACATAATAAAGGCCATATATGACAAACCCACAGCCAACATCATTCTCAATGGTGAAAAACTGAAACCATTTCCACTAAGATCAGGAACAAGACAAGGTTGCCCACTCTCAGCACTATTACTCAACATAGTTTTGGAAGTTTTAGCCACAGCAATCAGAGAAGAAAAAGAAATAAAAGCAACCCAAATCAGAAAAGATGAAGTAAAACTGTCACTGTTTGCTGGTGACATGATACTATACATAGAGAATCCTAAAGATGCTACCAGAAAACTACTAGAGCTAATCAATGAATTTGGTAAAGTAGCAGGATACAGATTAATGCACAGAAATCTCTTGCATTCCTATACACTAATGATGAAAAATCTAAAAGTGAAATTAAGAAAACACTCCCATTTATCATTGCAACAAAAAGAATAAAATATCTAGGAATAAACCTACCTAAGGAGACAAAAGACCTGTATGCAGAAAATTATAAGACACTGATGAAAGAAATTAAAGATGATACAAACAGATGGAGAGATATACCATGTTCTTGGATTTGAAGAATCAACATTGTCAAAATGACTATACTACTCAAAGCCATCTACAGATTCAATGCAATCCCTATCAAACTACCAATGGCCTTTTTCACAGAACTAGAACAAAAAATTTCACGATTTGTGTGGAAACACAAAAGACCCCGAATAACCAAAACAATCTTGAGAAGGAAAAACGGAGCTGGAGGAATCAGGCTCCAAGACTTCAGACTATGCTACAAAGCTACAGTAATCAATATAGTATGGTACTGGCACTGAAACAGAAATATAGATCAATGGAAGAGGATAGAAAGCCCAGAGATAAACCCACATACATATGGTCACCTTATCTTTGATAAAGGAGGCAAGAATATACAATGGAGAAAAGACAGCTTCTTCAATAAGTGGTGCTGGGAAAACTAGACAGCTACATGTAAAAGAATGAAATTAGAACACTCCCTAACACCATACACAAAAATAAACTCAAAATGGATTAAAGACCTAAATGTAAGGCGAGACACTATCAAACTCTTAGAGGAAAACATAGGCAGAACACTCTATGACATAAATCACAGCAAGATCCTTTTTGACCCACCTTATAGAGAAATGGAAATATAAACAAATGGGACCTAATGAAACTTAAAAGGTTTTGCACAGCAAAGGAAATCATAAACAAGACGAAAAGACACCTCTCAGAATGGGAGGAAATATTTGCAAATGAAGCAACTGACAAAGGATTAATCTCCAAAATTTATAAGCAGCTCATGCAGCTCAATATCAAAAAAACAAATAACCCAATCCAAAAATGGGCTGAAGACCTAAATAGACATTTCTCCAGAGAAGATATACAGATTGCCAACAAACACATGAAAGAATCTCAACATCATTAATCATTAGAGAAATACAAATCAAAACTACAATGAGATATTATCTCACACCGGTCAGAATGGCCATCATCAAAAAATCTACAAACAATAATGCTGGAGAGGGTGTGGAGAAAAGGGAACCCTCTTGCACTGTTGGTGGGAATATAAATTGATACAGCCACTATGGAGAACAGTATGGAGGTTCCTTAAAAAACTACAAATAGAACTACCATACGACCCAGCAATCCCACTACTGGGCATATACCCTGAGAAAACCATACTTCATAAAGAGTCATGTACCACAATGTTCATTTCAGCTCTATTTACAATAGGCAGGACATGGAAGCAACCCAGAGTGTCCATCAACAGATGAATGGATAAAGAAGATGTGGCACATATATACAATGGAATATTACTCAGCCATAAAAGGATACAAAATTGAGTCATTTGAAGTGAGGTGGATGGATCTAGAGTCTCTCATACAGAGTGAAGTAAGTCAGAAAGAGAAAAACAAATACTGTATGCTAACACATATATGTGGAATCTAAAAAACAAACAAAATGTTCATGAAGAACCTTGGGGCAAGGTGGGAAATAAAGATGCAGAGCTACTAGAGAATGGACTTGAGGATACGGGGAGGGGGAAGGGTAAGCTGGAACAAAGTGAAAGAGTGGCATGGACATATATACACTACCAAATGTAAAATAGATAGCTAGTGGGAAGCAGCTGCATAGCACAGGGAGATCAGCTTGGTGCTTTGTGACCACCTAGAGGGGTTGGACAGGGAGGGTGGGAAGGAGGGAGACGCAAGAGGGAAGAGATATGTGGATATATGTATATGTATAACTGATTCACCTTGTTATAAAGCAGAAACTAACACACCATTGTAAAGGAATTATACTCCAATAAAGATGTTTAAAATAATGAAAATAAAAAATAGATAAAATAAAAAGGACATGAAAAAATATTCAATATCAAGAATTATTAGAGACATGCAAATTTAAACTACAAAAATGTATCACCTCACACTAGTCTGAATGGCCATCAGAACAAAATATCTGCAAACAATAAATGCTGAATGGGTGTCCGAGAATGGGTACCCTCCTATGCTTTTGCTTCGATGTAAACTGGTAAGAGCCACTAATCAGAACAGAATGAAGGTGCCTTTAAAATGTAACAGTTGAGGTACCATATTCACCTGTCGAACCACTAGTTGGCCTATAACCCAAGAAGACCAGAATTCAGAAAGACACAGGCACCCAAATGAGCACTGCAGTAATATTTACAATAGCCCGACATGGATGTTACCAAAATGTCCATCTACAGATGAATGGACAAAGAAGTGGTACATGTACACAATGGAATATTAGCCATGGAAAAGATGAAACAATGTCTTTTGCAGCACCACAAATGAGCCTAGAGATAATCATACTACGTAAAGTAATTCAGAAAGAGAAAGATAAATATCCGATGATATCATTTACTGGTGTTACCTAAAAATTGATACCCATGAACATATTTCCACAGAGAAAGACCCATACAGACTTAGAAAAAGGTGAAAGGAATGGAAAAATTAGGATGGTGGGGTTTACATACATTTAATAATACATATAAAATATATAATCAAGAAGGACCTACTGGTTGCCAAGAGAGGTCTACTCAACACTCTGTAATGACCAACATGGGAAAGAACCTAAACCTGATTAAATATATGTACATGTATCTAATGAACCAGATTCTGTACACGTAGGACAAACAACACATTGTAATCAAATTTACTCTGATAAGAAATAAAAATTAAATTAAACAAGAAGTAATGTGGAAAAAAAAAAAACACTTGAGGAAGAAAGAGAAAGGAAATTGTTTAAGCAGCTGAAAAGTCTCCTGAGAAATAGAGTAATGCTTAGTATTCAGCAGCTACTTCCCCCCGCCTCCTATCCAGTTCTCCTAACTGATGACCACTCACCCTTCAGGCCTCAGCTTACCTACCATTTTTTCAGACAAGCAGTTCCCTCATCCCCTACTGCTCATGCTTTTGGTACCCAGAATGTGCATAGAACAGTTACCACCTTATCAATAAGTTCACAATTGGGTAATAAGTTGTTTCCTGTCCTTCATAACTAATAGCCTGTAAGCCCTACCAGGCCTGGGAGAAGTCTGCCTTCCCCATCATTAAATTACGTGCTTTGCACATTTGCAATCGTCAATACATTTGGAAAATAATAAATAAATGAAATGATTAAATAATTGATTTGATAGCCTGGCAACAGTTCTGGCAAGTCAGCAGCATCTCTGATAGCTTTCTTCTCTGAAGTAGGCATATGTTTTCCCTACAGTTGCATTGTATATAAACCTGATTTAGGTTCTTGAAGTAATTGACTAGTCAGGCCTTCAGGAAAATGCACACCCATCAGGTGTCTAGCCTAGGCCTGCATTTGTGTTCTAATCTCTGGCACATGGCCTTGCCTGGGCAGCAGCATCAATTGGTACAGTCTAGTGACCTCTGCCCCAAAACCCCCCAGGAGAGAGCAGGAAGCAGGCATCTCGAAGGAGTCTCATAGGAGGCAATGTAGCAGGAAGGCACCTGACCTAGGCCCCTTAGAGTAGCTCTCAAAGTCTGCTGCACTTTAAAATCACTTCTCGGGGGGTGGCCAGCCCACAACCGATGCCAATTAAATCAGAATCTTAGGGGTTGGACCCAGACATCAGTATTTTCTACAACTCTCCAGGAGATTCCAGTGTGCAGCCAAGTTAGAGATCCCACACTATAGCACCTTGTTACCAGTGCTCTAGGACCAGTGTTGGGCATCACCTGGGGGTGTCTTACAAGGTCAGAACCACAGCTCCCCCCAGACCAACTGAACTGGAATTTGCATATTAAAACAAATCCCCCTGTGATTCCCATGCAGGTTAATGTTGAGAAGCACTTCGCTATGATGCTTGTTCTAACTATCCCTTCATAAAATAGTCACACTTAGTGCCACCGTTACTATCGTATACCTGGCCAGTGTCTTTCTTTTCTCTCCTTCTGCCATCTCTCCCTCTCCCCCACCCATGCTCCAGCCATTCATAACTACAGCTCTGATGTGCCCCCTCCTTCTTTCTCAGTAAACTGTTTGAACATTATAAAATATTTTAAACATTCAAAAATGTCAGGGGAAAAATACAACTAAAACCCTTGTACCCACCATTAATATGTTATAGGAATAAATCCTTACCATAGTTGGGTCCTTTATTATTAAAAACAACACATTAAAAATAATAAAAATAAAGCCACTTCTTCATTCCCATCCCACTTCATAATGTCCTCATTTTTCCAAAGCTGGTATGTACATACTGTATTTTTCCAAACACACCTTTTTTTCCCATTTGGAATACCATAGCGAATAAAACACACAAGAAAGCCTGTCCTCACAGAGTTTATATTCTAGTGTGGGGAGAATCATAATAAGTATAACACTAAGTACATTACTTTAGGAGCGTGAGGAAGTTCTGAAGAGTGTTGTAATTTTAAATACAGTGGTCATGGAAGATCTCTCTGAAGAGAAGAAATCTGAACAGACAAGAAGGAGGTGAGGGAACGTGCCATGAGGTTGCTGAGGAAAAGTGTCACAGACGGAGGGAACAGCAAGAATAAGTATCCTCCACTGAGAGCAGCCTGGCATATACAAAGACCAGCACAGGTGCTTTTGGGCTGGTTGGAGCAGATTAAAGAAATTGGAGGTTGACAGTGGAGAGTGAGTAAGAACCCAATCGTGTAGGGTGTTGTAGGCTGTTTGCAAACTCTTCAGGTTTTTCTCTGAGTAAGAAAAATAGCCATTGGAATATTCGAGCAGACATTTTAACAGGACTTCTCTGGCTGCCTTGGCAGACTTTGGATAGGGGATGGGAAAGTGAAACGGGGGTTGGAGTACAAAGATAAAAGCAAAAGTCCAAGCAAGAGATGACAGTTTCTTGAACCAGCAGGGCAACAGTGGAGGTAGTAAGAAATAGTCATATTTTGGAGACATTTTGAAGTGTGAGCTTAAAAGACTTCTCATTGGCATTGGGCATGAGGTGTGAGGAAAGAGAAGAGTCAAGGATGAGAACTGGAAAGACTGAGTTATCATTAATGGAAACCGATTAAATGCAAGAAAAATAACTGGAGGGGAAGAATGGAAATGGGGTGTTTGGAAATTCTAATTCTGAGATGCCTTTTAGCCACCTAAGTGGAGAGATTAAGTAGGTATCACAGTATATAAGTCTGGATACCAAGGGGAAAAACATGGAGATGGCAATGTAGAAGGTTGAAAGTCATGAGCATAGGGATCATATTTAAAGCCATGAGGCCAGATGAAGTCATGGGAGAAGTGTTTATAGCTAAGAAGAGAAACAAGGAAGCCCTGTATCCTCTAATATCTAAGACTGGGAATATCAGGGACACAGAAAAGGACCTGAGAAGGAGTAATGAGGGAAATACAAAATAAATAAATAAATAACAGGAAAATGTGGTGTTCTGGAAGTTCAGTGAAGAAAGTATTTCAAGGAGAAGGAAGTGATCAACCATATCAAATGCCCTCAAGTAAGACAAGGGCTGAGAATTAACCATAAGATTTATTAATGTGGAAGACTAGGGTGACCTTGACAAGAGTAGCTTTTGAAGTGATAGGGATCAAAGACACAAGGAAACTAGTTTTTTAGAGGATTGGAAGAGAGAAATAGAGACAATGAGTATAGATAACTCTTGCAATTCGTTCTATACAGGGGAATAGAAAAAGAAAGAGCTGGAGGACTAACTGGAATCAAGAGGGTATTATTTTTAATATGAAAGAAAAATAGTATGTATGCTGATGAGACATCCAATCAAATGGGAAAACATAGAGATGCAGGAGATGGAAAGAGAAAGGCTTAAGCGATATCTACAGCAGGTGAGAGAGGAGGGGCTTTATTACACACGTATGGAAGGATTGGTCTCAGAGAGGCACACAGAGAATTCATCTAAAATAATAGGAAGAAAGGTCGTGGATACATATACAAAATCTTTTGGGTTTTGAATTTGAAATATAATGATTTATACAGGTTACTTCGTTGGTCATTAAAAATTCATGGCACATTAGTGGCTAATACAATCAAAATTTAAATATGTTAATGTTCTGTGGGTGTTGATAACTATTGTATTAATGAGATCAATATTGTGTAAGCCAAAGTAACAAGATTTTAGTTTAATAGTCCTATTTCTAATTCTGTAGTTAGCCAATGACAGCCAGGTAAGTTTCTTAAAAACGTACTGCTTTTCCATAAAAGTAAATAATTTTTTCCCAATGTATCAAATAAAAAAAAGGGCTATCTTTGAAGATGATATAGGAAAGGTAAGAGCAACCTGCCCCTACGATCAACCTACAGACTTGTTCTTAAAACAAATCAATTTTAAGAAACAGATATGGAACTAGATTCTCTTACAACTATCTATGCCTACATATGTCAGGAAAATCCTTAAGTGCTCTGAGAGATATGTGTATGCAAATTGAAGACAATGGTTTAAAAGAATGAGGGCTAAATGAAAATCTAAAAGTGAGATTCTTAGTCTTGGCTCACTATAACTGATTTTGGATTGTGTAAATCACTTCACCCACTGAATCTGAATTCTGTCTTTGCGAATTAAGGGACTTGGGCAAAGGCAATGTTTTCCAAAGAGTTTTCCAGTGCATATTCCCACGAAGTGTTCTTGGACAGTGTGTGGGTGTGTTCAGGGTAGTTTGGAAAATACTATAAACTGTGCTATCTTTTAGTGGAAAAAACAATACACATTGGTAGAGTAAATTCACTGAAAATTCTTTTAGGAGAAAAACCCATTTAACTTCATTTAGCCCATTGATTTCTATTTGACTGTATTCTATTTGACTGTAAAAACTTTTATTTTGTATTATAAAACACACTTCAAGAATCTCTGAACTGGAGTTGTCCGTGATTCTTTCTAGCTTATGATTCCATGATTAAACATAAAACATGTAGCTAGATTCAAGGGATAAGTGTAGTCACCAATCTGATTAAATGGTTTATCTATTCAATAGGGTTTAAGCTTATTTTAAAAGAGTCGAAGCTGCTTTAGAAATAACTAAAAGAATGTACATAATGATATTTTGTTTTAAGATTCTGTTTATATCATTTCTTTTCTATTTTTACAAAGTACTTCTGCAGAAAACCATATGCCTCCCTGTATATTTCATCACCCTTGGATGGGAATGAGGATTATCCTCAGCTTGAATTTTAAAATTCAGATTTCCCTTAAACATCTCAAGCAGATCATGTAAAATCTGCCTGGGTTAGTGTCTCTTTCTATTGTGTGGTTAAGATAGTTGCCTGGCTCTCAGACCAGGCTCTGGAATCTCAAGGATGAAGATACACCACTAGTTTCTCTAATATCAGAACTGGCCTGGCACACAGTAAGCACAATAAATACTTCCTAATGAATGTGGATGTTTCTGCCTGTTCCTATGTATCTCTAAAACAAGCCAGATCACCATCTTTGAAAACAATGGGAAGGATAAAAGGATAACGCATTGCTAGACTGACCCTTCAAGCTCCAGCATTTGCATATGATCCTGGAAAATCCAAATGTATTACATCCTTGAACTGCCTTTGTCTATTTTGGCAGTAATACTCTCAGAGTTCTTTTGGAGATTAGTTTAATATGATCTTCCATTTCTGAAACCATGCAGGCCTATTTCAATCAACCTGTTCTTTTCCAGATGTTTTTTTCTGCCACATCTTTAACATGGCTTAAAAATTAATTCCTCTGCTGTTTAATGTATTAGCCTTTTTTAGACTAGTTGTGTCACATACATGAGTTATGCTGTATTAGCTACGCAGCAATGTTTCTGTGGAGTTTCACTGGGATAGCTTATGAAAATGTAGAAGCACAGATAGTGGAAAAGATATTGTAGGGTTAAAACGGTTACATTTGCTTACCTCACCTAGTGCTCTACAGAGAGTTTTTGAAATAATTTTCGACTCAGCTAAAAAAATAATCATCAATAATACCAATCCATAGAAACTAGATTGCATTGATTACTGGCTATCTTGTTTATTGATATGTTGTCGTGGAAGTAGATCGTATTTCTATGCTATTAAGAGGTGGTGTGCTCTTAAGATATGCGGTCAAATAAAGCCACTGTATTGCTAACTCCATATGAGAGCTGACCAGGGTAAGAATAGTTTTCTGAACCTCCATTACAATTTTTATATCAAACTTCTTTTTCCAGAAGTGGTCATGTGTATGCATATTTTTACAGTTATATTATTGTTCTTAAGGTCAATACTTGACACTATTTGTTAAGCACCTGTTATATGCCAGATGATGACAATAAAAAGAATTATCTCAGGCTTAACTGAGAGTTTTTTCCTTGAAGAAGCTATAAACAAGGCACACTGACTTTGAAGAAGAAGTCTTGGCAGTTGATGTAAGGCAGTTGAGTAGCTCTAATGGAACTGGAGTGAAAGGATGAGGGAGTAAACTCATTAATCTAACAATTCTCTACCATTTTCAGATGAATAACCTCTTGGGGGCATCTAAGAAAATGCCTCAAATGTCCCTTCTTTTACTTTTGTAAATATTTATTTTATATTCCTTGTAGCTTTTTAATTTTCTTTTAAAATCCCGTAATGTTATGCATCGTCCTTATGTCTACTTCTATATTCCAGACCCTCACATGTCTCTACAAATCTCATCTCCTATTTTTCCCTCTGGAAACTAATTTGTTAATTCAGTTTGATAGTGGATGCTTGGTTTACAAGAATGAATGAGACATACACAGAAAGACAAGTATTAGTTGAGTGTGTGAGTGTTAAAAACTGCCAATATTGGAGTACAGAATGCTATGGAAACATACATAGTGTTAGCTAATCTGGTATGGGGGGTGGGTGAGATGAGGGTAAGGAGAGGGTAATTAAATGTAACAAAAAGAACTAATAAAAACAACAGCAAACATATTGAGTTCTTGCTCTGTGCTAGGCACCACACCTAATATATTAGCCTCATATATATATAAGCACTTAACATTTCAGAACTTAATATTAGCACTTAATGTTAGTATTTCATATTTTAAGTGCTATTTTAGATCAATCTATGGTGAAGTGTGGGCTGCTTGAGAAAATTTCAAAGAAGTGTTAACACTTGAATAGATTCTTGAAGATGAAAAAATTTCATCCAGAAGACAAGGAATGAAGAGAGGTTCCAAGAAACGGAACAACCAGTGAAAAGTGAGTGAGAGATAAAGGTGTTTTAAGAAATGGCAGGTATTTCAAAATGACTAGATAAAGTGTTTAGAGAGACAGGCGCTGAGAGAAGAAATTAGCAAGAGAGGAGGAGTCAGATATATGAAGGTGGGACTTGAGGCAGATGAGAGTACAAATTGAGGCTAAACATTTAAGCTATAAGTCAAGCTACCAAACACTTACATAAAATCTGCTGTATTTTCCAACCTCAACAAATATGCCTTCTTAATTCATAAGCCATGTCTGTCTCTGTTGCCAGCAGAGACAAAACCCATAAACCTTTACAACATTCAGGGCAATAGGATGTACCCACCTTTCTTTTTCAGACAGAGAAAAAGAGATGGTGAGAAGTATTTCCCTGGGGCCTGAAGAGTGTTAGTGAAGAGAGTGATATCTATGATTACAGTTCTGCTGTGTCAAAGACAGATGTATCGATTATCTTCTTCAATAAATGTGACTTACTAGGGAAAGATCAATAATTAATCAATAATAATTATCAAGAATTTCCAGAAGGCTATAAAAAATCAGTTTGGTTGTTTATTATAAGTTTTGAGTTGAAAATACTATTATTTCCCAATTAAACTGCTTTTGATATAAGGTAATGCTGTACTTTCATTATATCATCAGCTTTCTGTCAGATAATGTGAAATTTCCCTCATTATTTTATTGAACAGTCACATGCAATAAAAGTAGTTGATTCATCCAAAGATTTTAAGGAATTATTTGTCATAGACATTTAACACATGATTATTATTGAGTATTTTTTTATACTTAAGTCAAGAAGCAAGAACTTCTCCGAAGATTTCTTCACTCTTGGACACATAGAATGTCTATTTCAGGAAATGTAGGATTGTTTTAACAATATACAGCATTCTAGAGACTTTTGCCAAGTTATGACAGAAAACCATGATTGATGAATAAAATATGGACGATGGAAAGAAGCCTAAACCTGGGATGTAATATTCCAGAGTAATTAGGGCCAATTACTAAGATGTTGACCCCACTGGAAGCATGGCCTATCTCCTAATGCTGGCTTTCATTATCAAAAGGCAGTACAGACTGAGTGGATCCTATAATAAAAGACCCAAGAGAACAGAGGGCTCTGGTATTTCCTTAGTTTGCATGAAACTTCAATGCGGAAGCAAATGACATGCTGGTGATTCATGGATGAACTAGTCATATTCCATAAATGAGACATTTGGAAGGTGATTTCAAGTTGCACCTTGAACATAATCTTGCAAAACTTCGCAGCTAAATATGGCTTTTAAAAAAGTTCCTCTGTTGATTCCAATATAAAGGATGTAATTCAATCCTGTTATGGCTTTTTAAAGTGTTCCAAAGTATTTCATCATATTAAAATAGTTCTTCAAGATTGAGATTCATAAGCATTTTACATTGCAAATGATTAAAAGAAAACATATTCTCAAATTCTTGGTCTATTTTTAATGTTTGGGCATTAAAGTGCAGAATAATTTCAGACCATGAAATTCCATGGGTATTTAGAATTTATGGTGGTCTGTGATTATTGCTGAAGTAAAGATTAATGACCAATATGAGAAAACCATTACATCTGACAAGCTGACCATGGGCCCTATAAATAGCATATCCTTTATAGGATTTTCAAAACTATTTTTGACTTTATAATAGATAAGAATTCCAAGATGCCATAAAAAATGTTTTCTTAATCTGCTCTCCTATTCTCTTCAACATATCTTTTAAGCCAATGCACACATCTAATGACTATGTATGAACTCTTGTGCTTGGCTGGTATCCCAACGTGCCCTTAAAAAAAAAAAATCAATAAACTTCAAGTTGCAAAAATGGTTAACTTTTAATATGTCTAACAGAGTTTTTAGCATTTTATTCATCATGAAGTATGGAAATACTGGATTCCAAATTGCTTAACTGCTATCCATAATAGTATAATAATGCTGAAGTTTTACTAACCTTGTAGATAAATGAAAGATACCAGGCAAATACAAAGGTTTTTTTCCCCCAAATATAATATCATTTATCTTAGCATAGATGGTTTAGCCAGATGTAGAATTTTCATCTCCAGATTCCAAATTCAATGTGTTGTCATCATTAGTATCATCATCTGTCTAAATGCTCTACATATATGGTAGGAAACTAGAACTGACAGAGTAAATTAAGCAGAGTCCACCACCACCACAGAACCCATTTACAACAGACTGAGATTTTAAGAGCAGAGAATGAGAAGGGTAAACCTTGTCCATGCGATGCACCATGATCCAATCCTGGGAGTGCAGGAAGCCACCTTGGGCCCCACTTTTGGCCAGGAAAGACACTGCAAACCCTGGCAGGCAAAGGTGACTTAGAGGAAACCCCCAAGCTTTCATCCAAGATATTCATGAAGTTGAAGCTTTCCCAGCTCTTTCCTATCCTTTATAGACACCTCCTTGTTACCTTTCAATCACATGTTCTGCTCTCATTTAAAGATGTCCTGAATGTTTTGGCCATCTAATAAATGGGCATCTAATGAATTATTCGTTTTTCTGATAAATAGTTCTTCAAATATTCTGTTTCTAAATGTTACAGTTTAAATGTAGTTACGTTTGCATTTATCCATAATTAACTTTTAAAAATGCTATTATGTACCTACTATGTACCATGCACTATGTCCTAGCACCGGGGATATTGACAGGGAACAAAACAGAAACATAAAATCCCAGCCCCTGTAAACAGGACTGCAATACCGCACAATTCCAGAGAGGGAGTACTATTAAACTTGACGTTTATGTGAAGAGCGCCCCCTAAGGTTGGCAGTGTACCGACTGTGTGACCCTTAAGTGGTGGTGACTGCTCCGGGATATACCAAACTCCTCATTTGAGCAGCGTTACTGAACAAAGAGATGTTGAAGTGTATCTTCCAAGTGAGTTTCCCAAGAGAAATAAAGCTTACTCCAAAAAGTGCCAAAATATTTTTAACTATTTTAACGGACAGCTTTTTAAAATGGATTGTACATTTCTATGACTTGCTGAACAGGATATACTGATCAGACTTAACTTATTTTTAATGACTCCATTTCATCGTCTTAGAACGTAGGCTATTAGACTGTGCTAAAATTCTGTGATTACACTCAGGGGCATGAATCATGCACAATAGAATGCAATCACTGAGCAGCCCCAGCTGCTACATTTTTCAGTTCTTTTGTCTGCTTTTTGTAATCTCTCCCTTCGTGCTGTCTCTCTCAGATCCTCCCATCTCTGCACCTATTACTAAGTTTCATTTTCTCAAGTACTGTGTTTAATCTACGATGTAAGGACTGCCACATAGCCAAACTTGCTCCAAACAATTATACCACATTCGCTATCATATATATATCATACATAAATCAATCAGTGTAATTTATGATGTCAAGAAGAAGAAAAACCATATCATAATTAGAGTAAATTATAATAAATCACAAGTATATGTTTGTTACATAAACATTTGACAAATTTCTTTTGACATTAATTACAATAAATTACAGTACATAACAAGTATGTATTTGTTAAACCTTTGAAAAGTATATAACTGAAATTTGACAAATATGTATTGAATAAAACTGTCTTTATTAATAGACAACATAATCATCTAGGTAGAAAACTCTAAGAAATACACAGAAAAACTATTAGATCTAATAAGTTATTTAATCACATCTCAAATTACAATATCAATATACAAAAACCAATTGTGTTTTTATATATTAGCAACAAACAATTAAAACTATTAAGAATAGCATCAAAAATAGAAAATGTTTATGAGTAAATTTAACCAAAAATGCAAAACTTATTAACCAAAAACTAGAAAATATTGTTGAATGTTTAAAAAGACCTAAATAAATCTAGAGATATCCCTGTTAAATTGACTGGAAATCAATAGTGTTAAAAGGTGTATTTTCCTCAAATTGATCTACAGATTCAACTCAATCCTAATCAAAATTTCAGAAGACTTTCTTTTGAAGAAATTCATAAACTGTTTCTAAAAATTATGTGAAAATTCAAATGACCTGAAATAGCCAAAATAATTTTTGAAAAAAAATAAAGACTTATTGTAAAGTTACAACAGTCAAGACAGTATGGTATTGTCTAAAAGATAGACTTATAGACCCGTAGAACAGAATAGAGAATTCAAAACGGGGTCCACACATACATAATCAATTTAATGTCAACCAAAGTACAAAGTCAATTCAGTAGTTAGAGGATTGTCTTTTCAACAAATGCTAGCAAAAAATTTGTATATCCATGTGCAAAAATTATATGTATATATTTATATATTATAAAATATATAAGCCTCTTAACATATACAATAATTATCTCTACATAGATCACTAATAACATATACAATAATTATCTCTACATAGATCACTGACCTAAATAGAAAAGCTAAAGCTATAAAACTTTTAAAATGAAACATAGGGAAAAATGTTTGTGATCTTAAGTTATGTAAATATTTATTAGATGAGACAGAAAAATCTCAAACCACAAAAGAAAAAAAAATGAACTTCATCATGATTAAAAACATTTGTCCCACCAAAAGACACTTTTAAGAAAATGAAATGAAAGTCACAGGCTGGGAGAAAATATTAACAAAATATATAGTGACAAAAGACATATTCAGAATATATTAGAGATCTTACAACTCAATAATTAGGAAACAAAACCCAAGTGAAGGGCTTCCCTGGTGGCGCAGTGGTTGAGAGTCCGCCTGCCGATGCAGGGGACACGGGTCCGTGCCGCGGTCCGGGAGGATCCCACATGCCGCAGAGCGGCTGGATCCGTGAGCCATGGCCGCTGGGCCTGCGCGTCCGGAGCCTGTGCTCCGCAACGGGAGAGGTCGCAGCGGTGGGAGGCCCGTGTACCGCAAAAGAAAAAAAAAAAAAAAAAAAAACCCAAGTGAAAAATTGGCAAACTATTTAAATGACACTTCACCAAAGGCTATACATATATGTCAAATAAGTACATGAAAAAATTATCAACATTATTAAGAAAATGAAAATTAATATCACAATTAGATACCACTACACATCCACTAGAATGACTAAAATTTTAAAATTTGACCATACCAAGTGTATTTAGGATGTAAAGCAACTGTACTTTCAAGAGAGTGTTGGATATCAAAATAGTTCAGCTAGGAAAATATAATCAATATTTTGTAATAACCTATAAGGGAAAGGAATCTGAAAAAGTATATATATATATGAATATATATATATAATATATATATGTATATATAAACAGAATCACTTTGTTGTATACCTGAAACTAACACAACACTGTAAATCTTTTTTTAAAAAAAGTTCAGCTACACTAGAGAACAGTTCAGCAGTTTTTTATATAATTAGATATACACTTAATATGTGACCCAGGAATTCCATTCTTAGGTACTTACTTAAGAGAAAGAAAACATATCTCCACATAAAGACTTGCCCATGAATGTTTGTACCAGCTTTATGTGTTATAACCCCAAACTAGAAATAATCCACATAACCATCAACTTGTGACTAGATAAACAAATGGTGGTACATCCATACAGTGGAATCCCACTCAGAAAAAAGGGTTGAATTACTGCCGCATACAATGATCTCGATGAATATCAAAACCATTATCCTGAATGAAAAAGTCAGTTTCAAAAGAAAATATAATGTATGATTTCACTTATATGAAAATAAAAACTATAGTGTCAGAAAGATTACTGGTTGCCAGACCCAGGGGCTAAGAGAAAGGAATTGTTGCAAAGGGTACAAGGGAAATTTCTGGCGTAAATATTATGCTCCATAGCATGGTTTTGTTGGTGATTACAGGACTCTACATATTTATCAAAGCTCATCAAATTGTACACTTGAAATTGGTGACTTTTATTGTATGTAAAAAAATTATAACTCAATGAAGCTAATAATGATAATAATAAAAAATTATTCTGTTAAATTATTTGTTTGATAGCACAGTAATTTGGAGTATCAGTTCCATGTCTCTCAAAGAGAACTGTGATAGTTCTAAACAGTTAAGATCCTGCATTTATTGTATAAAAACTAATAACACAGATTTTGCTAAATCCTGAGAGGATAGTCTGAACTCTCTTGTCCTGGTTTTCTTCTGTGATCAGGGTCTATTCTGACATTCAAAACCATGTTTGTAGATGGCTATTTGGACAAATCCCCAGATGAGTGATGATCATGTCCCAAGGCTTCATTAACTAACTGTTTGGGGTTTCTTATCTCATCTTAACAGCCTCATTAGCAACTTCAGAAATAATTAATTTTGTACTTCAAGCCTAACAAGCATTTTGGTGATAACAAAAATTGACTGAGCTGAATGCATGCTTTTTGAACAATACTTATAGAGAAAATGTGTGACACAGCCAAAGCCGAAGTTTGTCCAGACAAACTTTGTAAGGGATAGTGCTTTTCTAGTGTATCCAGTTCAAGAATCAGAATGTTGAGTGGAATTTTCTGTTGAGTACCAGACTTCAATCACCTCACTTTAATCATATCTAAAAAGGCTCATTAAACCTGGGATTTCATAAAGATCACAAAAGTCATGCACTAAGAAGTATTGAAATTTTACTGTGGAGTGGGATATATGAATGGTTGCTTTAAGTTTAGACTATTTTTAATCATAGCAATACTTTCTTAAGGTAGTAATGAAATGCTTATCTGGGATGACAGAACTGACCATAGTGAATTTTGACCAGATCTTCTCAGCTCTTGCTGTTTCTCAGCTGCCTATTTATTCACTTATTTTTGATGTCTGTGCTTCTCAATATCCCATACTTTCCATTCCATTATACCTTCTTGTTATCAGGACTGATATATTGAGGTCAGCACATTCTCAGAATCTATGTGATTATCGAAAATTCCAAGTCCTCTGTGACTAGATTTATAAAGCTCTAATCACTGTTATTTGATTTTGCACACATCTCTGTAAACCATGTCTCCTCTCCAGTTTTTAAAAATGTATCTGTGGCTAATGTTAATCTTCCTCCTCTTCACTGCTGCATTGGAAAAGATTTTCTAGTTTATCCTAGCTTTGGTCAAAAAAATTAAAACAACCTTCTAAATCACCACTACCTGAAATTTTTTTTTCTCTCCTATCACCCCATCCTACCCCACTACTTAGAAATCATTCACTCCACATATTCTTTCAATGTTTACTATAAAACACCCCACCCCCACTCCCTAATGCCTCATCTCCAGGAACAGAAACAACGAATAAAAGCTATTAACTTGCTGACCTGCAGAGGTTTTGATATTTAACCTGAAAGACATTTCTGGGCACCCACTCTACATCAGTCACTGGCTAAGGGCAGAAGGCATCCAGCCGCAAGAGATAAATTGGGGGGAGGTCAGTAAACGTGCATTTTTAAAGTAGCTTTCAGCTTTCTAATCTCATCTGAGCTTTCACTGAAACACAATTAGGAGATCTAGCAAACAAAAGCATAATTAAATGTCACCAATACGCTACATAAATAATGATTATTTATCATTATTAATGCAATAGTAGGATGTGAAATCATTCAAAAGAATAATTTTTTTTTTTTTGCGGTACGCGGGCTTCTCACTGCTGTGGCCTCTCCTGTTGCGGAGCACAGGCTCCGGACGCACAGGCTCAGCGGCCATGGCTCACGGGCCCAGCCTCTACGCGGCATGTGGGATCTTCCCGGACCGGGGCACCAACCCGTGTCCCTTGCATCGGCAGGAGGACTCTCAACCACTGCGCCACCAGGGAAGCTCCCCAAAAGAACAATATTTTAAAAGATTTAAGAGTAAAGACTTATCTATGAGGAACAAAAGAACGTAAATGACTAAATAGAAAAAAAAGAAAAGTGTTTAATTGGCCATGTATTTTAAGAGTGAGAGGAAAATGTAAAAATAGGAGAAATTTATGAGATGAAATTATTGCTTGTGTGCAAAATAAAAAATGTCGATAATATTGTTATGCACTTAGCCGGGGAAGGGGTGAAGGGGAGGGTCTATTTCCTCAACCAGTACTTTATTCACACAGAGTGAGGGGATAATAAGTGAAGAGTTGAGGTCAGCCATCCTCAGGTTGAAGCCTGCCTCTACAACTCATCATCTGAATGACTTTGGACAAGATACAGAGTGACACTAAGCCTCTGATTCTCCATCTGTAAAATGGGGACATTCACCTCACCCTGCTGCAGTGTGTCAGAAGTACTCACTGGAACAATGACAGCATACTGTCACATCCGTCGATACATCACACGCAGAAGCAGTTAGAGTCAGCTCCTCATTTAAATGGCCGAGGACACACTCAAAACATTTCTGAAGCAAAATGGCCACCCAGCATGAGAGCAGATGCAACTTGGCATCATATCCCGTTGAATTCAACATCCCTAACGAGGGCACATAGCTGCTCTTGACACCATCTGCCACCTGCAGAGCAGGGTCTCACCAGATCTAGAAGCCCTAATTCTTGATGTGCTGCTACCCTTTTATGCTCAGTATTTGCATCATCATTCCATAAGGGCCTGTCCAACATAAATGCGTCCCTATTAACAAGAGTGTTTACAAACGTTGGCTTCTCTGGGTTCTTGAACCACATTTGATCTCAGCAAGTCCCCTTCCTCACCTGCAGGGAAAAGGTGGCATCCATGCTCAGGGAACCCTAGTAATGATTTCTGCTTCCACTTGCCAGCATTTGAGACTATAGTTAACAATACTACATTGCATATTCAAAAGTTGCTGAGTGAATAAAGCACGAAAGTTCTCATCACACACACAAAAAATTTTGTAACTATGTGTGGTGACAGATGTTAACTAGACTTATTATGGTGCTCATTTCACAATGTATACAAATATGAAATCATCATGTTGTGCAACTGAAACTAATATAAGGTTATATGTCAATTACACCTTGATTTTCTTTTTAAACGCCTACTTCCCCAAAGAACTTTGGAGGGTTTTGTGAGAATTAAATGAGATAATCCTGTAAAGTCTTAGGCACATAGTGAGCATTCAATTATTTAATAATTATTTAAAAATAATATTAATTATTTTTATTATACTTCATAGAGTCTTTAAATGTGGTTATTGATGTCATATGCCTAGTTCAGAGCCTGAGACATACTAAGCTTTCAAGAGTTAGCTGTTACTACTATTACTGTTAGAAGTAATTAATTCTTCTTGCTGCTGTTGTCATTATTGTTATTATCATTCATAGTTGCCCTCACTCTGCACTAGTCTTGTGCCTAAACAGGCCACAGTCCCATAGCCTGTGTGTATTTTTTCACTAAAACCTTGGTTCAAGACTTGATATTGTTTTGTTTTGTTTTGTTTTTTTGCGGTATGCGGACCTCTCACTGCTGTGGCCTCTCCCATTGCAGAGCACAGGCTCCGGACGCGCAGGCTCAGTGGCCTTGGCTCACGGGCCCAGCCGCTCCACGGCATGTGGGATCTTCCCGGACCGGGGCACGAACCCACGTCCCCTGCATCGGCAGGCGGACTCTCAACCACTGCGCCACCAGGGAAGCCCTTGATATTGTTTTATAGTGTAAACAACTGGTACTATTTTTTTAACTTTTTATTTTATACTGGAGTATAGTTGATTAACAGCGCTGTGACAGTTTCAGGTATACAGTAAAGTGATTCAGTTCTACATATATTATACATGTATCTATTCTTTTTCAAATTCTTTTCCCATTTAGGTTGTTACATAATATTGAGCAGAGTTCCCTGTGTTATACAGTAGGTCCTTGTTGGTTATCCATTTTAAATACAGCAGTGGGTACATGTCAATCTCACACTCCCTAACTATCCCTCCCCCACCCTTCCGGAACAGTATGGGATCTTCAGGTTTGCAAACATTATCAGTGGCTTATTATGCTCCAAATGACAAAAGAACAATCAATGAGATTCAGTGTTGCCATTCATACTATTTGACAACAGTATGTGTTAGAATGATTAAGCCTAGTGAACATTCAATGGACCATGTGGTCACGGTTTCTCGTGGAGGGTATAAAGAACAGAACCAGAACACAACTACAAAAAGTGATTCTTGATGTGTTAATGGAAAAGCAGAGCTTTTATCATCCTTGATTTTGTTTTCTTGATCTAAAAACAAGTAAGACCTTCCTAGCTTAAGTTTGTGTTCATATATAGCAGACTAGTGTGTTTTTACTTACTGTTAAGATTTTTTACTAAATATTTGATGTACTTAAAACAGAAACGTCAAGATTCAGAAATAAACCACTTTATCAATTGCATCACTCTTATTTTTTATAGATCCTGTAAAAGTATAATGGCTGTTTTACAAGAAAGATATTAATGATTTTGGAATTTTAACAAAAAATTTCCATTACATCTTATAATACATAACAATGACATGTTTTCCAAAAATATGGTAACTTTGGAACAGATTCTTGGATGCACTGAGACATTTTTGAAGTGCAGATGACCTAATACTTCATAGTTAACAAAGAAACAAGATGAAGAAGATTGAAAATTCTCTAAATATATGACATGTCATCATGTCATATGGATATACAATATACCTTCTCCAAAAGTCACCACTGGCTTAAAGCTAGGTCATAGTGCAAGGCTGGCCCATGATTTTGAAATCAAGAGGCTACCTGGGACAGTGGAAGGAGGCTGTGTCCATGGATAATGTAAACTAGGAACCTAGTAGGTTCCTACACTGAGTTCCTGCCCTGTAACTCACTAACCACCTGCCAGGGAGCAAGGCGCTTAATCCCTCTGATCATCTGTAAAAATAAAGCACAGGTGTAATTGTTTTGCTGCTTTATATAGTTAGTGTAAAGTTCCAGTTTAGTACTGAATATGAAGAAGCTTGCTCCTTAAGACTTTCATTCCTCCTTCATCGGATCATTCCTAAAAATACACACACCTCTTACTATGACTCTAAATGACACTAAACCAAAGCTTTGAACTCTGTAATTTTCTGTGATTATAACCTATAATCTTTAGAATTCCTCTCTCCCTCCAGTTTCACCTTGTCACCTCTCAGGATGGAAACTCTTAACTTCCTTTGCCTCTCTATGGAATCAGGTCAGCCTCCCCTCTGTGTTATGTATGAAGTGTACCTCTTATTCTTCATTAATCTTGACGTCCAACTTGCTTAGCTGGGTATCTTTGGTGTATAAGGAGGGAAAGGTTGTTTACTGTCCTTTGCTGTTACTGTCATCAGTGGTAAAAGGAATCTCCTTTCCCCAGACTAATTTATAAGCTACTTGAGAGCCAGGATCACACTTGTTACCTTGGTACAACATCCAATATGGATGTAGCATCCTGGATGGGTTAGGGGCTCAGAAATGTCTTGCTAATAGTGATGTGGGTCTGCACCTCCACCTGCCAGTAAATATATGGCTGGTTCTATTGAACTGAGAAGGAATATATAAAATGTTGGGTTGTCAAAATCTATTAATCAGATAAACAGAATTAAACATATCAATAGACATTGTATAAATGTTAATATACTTCAAAATATAGTACACTTTTATATAATAATCCCTAATATTTGAATCACCATCTATAGCTTTTTGGTTTGGGGGTGTTGTCTGTTTTATGAGCAATCATACCCACTACCTCATTTAAATCTTGCTGTAACCGATTTGATAGTTTTGAGGGACAAATGGGTCTTTCCAACAGCTATGTCCCTGGGGCTCACTTTATAAAGCAAATAATTGCTTAGGCACATAATTTAATATTTAAATGTTGAAATTTGCCTTTATAAATATTTTCTTGAGATATCTTATTTCATTTCTTTGTAAACCAGGAAACTATATATAATAGGAGACTCAGTTTATGCCTAAGACATGTCCGCCTTGAATTGCAGGGAAATCCAGATACTCCTGCTTGTGACATTTATGTTTGCTTCTCCCTCAAATGAAACCCCTTCCCCACACTTCCATTCAAATGCCACTTTCTCATAGAGGACTTCCTTCCTAGAGCCCAGTCTAAAACAGGGCACACGCAGGCACACACATGTATATACACACTCGCACACACACACATGCATGCATGTACAGGCACATTACTATTTAGTCCCTTGTTCTGACTTTTTTTAATAGCAGCTATCATTACAGTTAATATATACTTACTTGCTTAATATCTGTGTTTCTCTTTAGAATATAAACTCCAAAAGGGGGAAGCGGCTTTGTCTCATTCTTTTTTTTTATTTTATTTTAAATTTATTTTTTATTTTATTTTATTTTTTACGCTCAGCTCTCCAAGGTTGGCTCCCCCATGTCTCATTCTTGATCTGTGACCAAAACTTCGGTCACATAACGAACTGGCACATAATGAACTTTCAATAACTATGTGTTGAATAGTTGAATGAACGATTATGAAGAGATAAGGCACCTCCTATAACTTATCAAAAGGTGAGTGAGAGTCAGAAGGACTAGGTCAGTTACAGGAATGTGGTCCAGTGTTGCAGGGGGCAGACGTGATGTCCAGTGTAAGGTCATATAGATCTTCCTCCATTACAAACCCCAAAGACTCAGGAAGGGATGCAACAACTAAACTATGTTAATAAAAATTAAATTACCTATAGAACACTAAGAGTACAAAATAATGATAGCATCAGTTCTACAGTTTTTGCAGCCAAGAGGGAGAAGGCAGTGGTATGAGGGTTGCCAGTGGCTGGTTCTGGCTGTGACAGTGACAGATAAACATGCCCATGAACATATTCCCTGCCTGGTCAGTGGGACTGGTGGCATCTTACATGGAGATCAGTACCTTAACTTCCACTTAGGACCTGTAGAGCGAAGAGTCATCTTGTGGCCTCATTTGAAGCAGAAAAGGAGGAAAATGGTGCCTACTATGTGGGAACCCAGCATTTGCAGAACACACACACACCACTTTCCGGGGACTTCCCCCAAACTGATACAATCTGCAAAACCCAAGTTACAATGTGCTGACCCATCTAGTGATTTGCAACTGTTGAAGCATATGTGTGTGTGTTTAAGAGTAAAATACAGTATCAACAAAAGATATGGTCCTTATCATTAATGAAGTAAGAGCAGGCACAGACATGTAAGGTCTCAACAACCTCATTGTGTGTGTGTGTCAAAAATGGTGAGGAGATACAGTCAGCTAGGCTGATTAAGGAAAGGTTTTTGGAGAAATAGGTAATATATTCTGAAATTGCTAGCATAAATGGAAAAGAAACCACTGAACAAGACCGAAAAGATTGGAAGGAATTTGGAGGTAATAGCCAAAAGAATGACGTGAAGAAAGGAGGTCACAAGTAATAGGAACTATTTGAATGTAGTATATAAAATATTTGTGATGGGGACTTCCCTGGTGGCACAGTGGTTAAGAATCTGCCTGCCAACGCAGGGGACATGGGTTCGAGCCCTGGTCCGGGAAGATCCCACATGCTGCAGAGCAACTAAGCCTGTGCGTCACAACTACTGATGCTGCACTCTAGAGCCTGTGAGCCACAACTACTGAGCCCGTGTGCCACAACAAATGAAGCCTGTGCGCCTAGAGCCTGTGCTCCGCAACAAGAGAAGCCACTGCAATGAGAATCCCACGCACCGCAACGAAGAGTAGTCCCCACTCTCCGCAACTAGAGAAAAGCCTGCACACAGCAACGAAGACCCAACGCAGCCAAATATATATATATATATATATATATATATATATATATATATTTGTGATGGAGGAGATTTTAAATATCCTCTTTGGAAATACATGGTTTTGACTCTTGGTCCTCACCACCTACTGTTTGTTTCTTAAGTGCTCAGAAACTCAACTTCTTCATTCAGAAAAAGTTGGCTAATATTGTCTACTTTTCATGATTATATGAAAGATTTTAAAAGTATATGTAAATGAAAGTTACAATATGATATATGAGAGTTGTAATTAATATTTAGTCCCTTGTGCTCTTCTTACAAATGAGGAAACTGATATCCAAAGAAGTTATTTACCTGAAACCACACAGATATTTGTTGACTAAGACTCAGGATATCTCAGCTCTTGCACATATACTATTTCTACTACATTTCAAATGTGTCTTATCCTTCCACTATTGAAGTATTATGTGCTCACTATGGAAAATTTAGAACCTACTAAAAAATAGATAAATGGAAATATCTCACCAGAATTCTATTACTCACTGTAATAGATTTTGTTATCAAATATATATATATTGTTTTTTTTTTCAGTGTTTCTATGGATGGATTTTTAAAAGTTTTTGTTTTTACTTCATGGTGATTTTATTGCCTCCAGCTTAATTAATTAGTATTCTGATGTAAGCATTATTAATGGCCCACAGCGTTTCAACTAATGCATACTCCAAGTTTATCGATATTTATTCACATTTATTCAACAGACTATTTCCAAATTTTTACATGGAATTATGCTGTCATAATGTCGAACATGATTTAAAAATAACTGGCACTTAAAGTATTTATTCTTTCTATTCATCTTGTGCCTTTCAATGTATACAACTGGAAGATTTCAGGCCAATATTGAGAGGAACTTGGTAAACGGACAAGCACAGTAGTTTGGAAATAGAAGGGTAAGGGTCAACAGGGTGAGAAAGTGTGGTGAGCAGTGTAACACACATACATGGAAAGGCAGGAGTTAAGAGCTTGTGCTTTGAAGTTCAACACTTTCCAATGTGAGAACTTTGACAAGTTAGTTAAACACCTCGGCCTCAGTTGCCTTATCTATACAAGGAGCATATTAATAGATCCTAGCTCCTAGGATTGTTCTCAGGTTTAAATAGCAATCCGGTACAGCCCTGAGAATACGATCTGACAATTAGTGAACACTCAGTGCATATCTGTTATGATTCCCAAAGCTTTAGTAACAAAAAACAGAGTCGGGAATTATAGTTCCAAGTGAAGACAGGATTGAATGATGGCTTCCTTGTTTTAGGAGAAGTTGAAGTGTATGTAAGTATAGAAAGAAAGAAACAGATGGAGAGGGCCGCTGAGAGATAAGTCATCCTTAAACTATCCCTTAGACAGTTTGGGAGAATCATATTCAGAAAAACCTTCTCCTGTTCATTTTCTTATTCCCATTCCACCCTATGGTATGTAGTTCAGTGCTTATTGCCTCGTGGGAAGAGAGATGTTAGCAGAAAGCAGGGAAAAATAGCCTCTTCTGGCTTTTGAAAGAAGCCCCAATCCTTTTTACTTTATCTTTTGTCTCTTTTAGCTCTAATCAGGCCTTAATGAATTCAGAGCATAGACAAAATATTTCTGAGAAAAATGCCATAGGCTAGAGTTAGGCTTCTGCCCTGAGACTAAAAATACTTTCCTTGGGCTGGGAGGAGGGAGCCTTGTCACTAACTAGCTGAGTGACTGGACCAGTCACCTAACCTAATTGAAGTTCTATAACTGGATCTATTTTTAAAAGTAGCAGAAATATATGGTGTTTTTTTTTCCTTTGTAATATATGATGTCTTTTTAAAAATAAAGGTGCAAAATGTTTTAATTCATTTTAGAGATAGCAGAGCTAAGGATGGTGCATGTGCTCAATGTTCATAGCACCAACATTTACTTAGAAGGAATAATAAAATTTCACCCCCACCTTAACTGACTTTCCCCCAGGAATTTTAGCAAGAGAGAAAGGATAATTCATTAAATTCCATCACCACACCATCATCATTAATACTACTACTACTACCTCTTATAGACATTGAGTTTCTAGTATCAAGTTTTACTTTAAATGCAACTCAGTGAAACTTCCAAACTTGAAAACGCTGTGTTAGTCAGTTCGGGCTGCTGTAACAAAATATGATAGACTGGGGCTTCCCTGGTAGCGCAGTGGTTGAGAGTCCACCTGCCGATTCAGGGGACACGGGTTCGTGCCCCGGTCCGGGAAGATCCCACATGCCGCGGAGCGGCTGGGCCCGTGAGCCATGGCCACTGAGCCTGCGCATCCGGAGCCTGTGCTCCGCAACGGGAGAGGCCACAACAGTGAGAGGCCCGCGTACCGCGAAAAAAAAAATATATATATGATAGACTGGATGGTTTAACAACAGACATTTATTTCTCATAGTTCTGGAGGCTGGAAATCCAAGATCAAGTTGCTGGACAATTTGGTTCCTGGTGAGGGCCCTCTTCCTCATCGGGTATGCAGATGACTTCCTGCGTGTCCTGTGTCCTCACATGGCAGAGAGAGAGCTCTGATGTCTCTCCCTCTTTTTACAAGGTTTCTAATCCCATCATTATGCCCATGAAGGGTTCCACCTTCATGGCTTCATCTAAATCTAATTATCTCCCAAAGGCCCCCAACTCCAAATACTATCACACTGCAGAGTTAGGGCTTCAAAATATGTATTTGGAATGGGGGAGGGGACATAATTCAATCCATAGCAAATGCTAAAATACTTACATATAAAGTTAAAAAAAAACCAAGCAAACTACATTTGGTGACTCCAATATTAAATTCTGTAATAGGTTGGATCTGAAACTAGATTTTGTTTGTATATGAAAATCTTGATAGAACACACTCTTCCTTTCCTTATTAAAATATGAGTACTAATGTAAAATTGGAACAATATGTCATCTGATTTACTATATTTTGGGTCAAGTGGTGAAAGAACTATTCAGACAACCTGCCAGGTTCTGTTAGGTTACACCCAGAGCTTCACGGTTTAAGACAAACGCAGGCTGAAGCTTTGACTCATAGGCATGTGGTCTGGCTCAAGAATATGCTACATGTTTCTGGAAACACACACACACACACACACACACACACACACGGAACCAAGAAACACAAAAATGTCTTCAGAGAATGAAAGCAAAAACCAGAAACAGTATCTTGTCCTACCAATTTCCACCATCCCTTAGAGAAGCAACCAAGTATTTCCTTTGTGGTTTGCATTTCAAGGAATTTTTAAAACTCAGCAGCAACTAAGTTACTTTCTGTATTATCTCATAATTCTTTTTCTCTCAAGAAATGGATGGATTAACCTTGTGACACCAGTAGGTTGGTAGGTAAGCACAGAAAATGTAGAAAAAGCATTCAAACATGTTATGGGAAAAAAAAGTAACATACTGGTCAACTCCACATAAGGTTGCAAAACAGTCCTTGGTGCTTTTTGTTTTGTTTTTTTACTTTTAACTTCAATCCCTCAGGTGCCATCATGTTTCATTCGTTTCCCATAAGCCCCAAAGTGTAATTAGAGACCAACTGCTCAATCCCACTCTGTGCGGACTTGCCCTTTGTTCTAAATTACCTACCTTGGTTCTCCCCCAACCCTCCTGCCCACAGTCCACACTAATCAAAATTCCTGTTCCTATGGATAGGAGGGAAAAGATCTAATTAAACTAATGCTTAAATGTGATTCCCTGATAACTTTCCATCCATCTTCTCTCTAGCTCTTAACTGTGTAGTGTTAGGAATAGAATTATAAGTAAGACATGGCCTTGAACTCACAATAGGAAAGTCAGATGTGATTCATCTTAGTAGGCAGGATAGTGACATATATTTGCAATACAGGAAAAACTAGGATTCTGGCAGTGACGTCTCATTAATTTCTAGAATTTATTGTTTCATCTTTCTGGTAGGATAGATGTTCCCTATTTCTTATCTATCTGCTTTCTTCCACCCTGATATTTTTCTTTCAGTTGCAGGGAATGACCTTCCTAAATGTAAGAGATCAGTCTTTAATTTAGAGTATTCCTTTAGCAAATCTCCCTTACAATATTCCTTAAACAAGAGGCATGTTTGAGTAGGGGTATAAATACAGTGTTAAGAGAAAATAAAGACGAGAGTAGCTGCATATAATTTTTGGATCATCTGGGAAGGCATTTACAGAAAAGCAGATACTAGAGTTAAGCCTTAGGATAACACAAATTTGGACAGAAATGTTAAAATGACTTTCACTTAAAATGGAAAACAAAGCAGCACCAAATGCTTACAGGGTGCATGCATGTCCAAAATTTTTATTTATCAGATTAGAAAGTAATTGTTTCCATTTTCTTTAAATTGTCACAATTATCTTTAAAATCATTAACAACACTAGGCCTTGCTGTAGGTGACAAAAACATCTGTTGTGTTTAATTGATCTTTTTTTTTTCTAATCACTACTTGGAAAAAAACAGATTAATGCTCACAAACCTACTTGATCCACTTAATTTTCTTTTTAACATCTTCTTTGGAGTATAATTGCTTTACAATGTTGTGTTAGTTGCTGCTGTATAACAAAGTGAATCAGCTATACGTATACATATATCCCCATATCTCCTCCCTCTTGTGTCTCCCTCCCACCCTCCCTATCCCACCCCTCTAGGTGGACACAAAGCACCGAGTTGATCTCCCTGTGCTATGCAGATGTTCCCCACAAGCTATCTATTTTACATTGGGTAGTGTATATTTGTCAATGCTACTCTCTCACTTCATCCCAGCTTACCCTTCCCCCTCCCTGTGTCCTCAAGTCTATTCTCTATGTCTGCATCTTTATTCCTGTCCTGCCCCTAGGCTTTTTTTTTTTTTTTTAGATTCCATATATAGGAGTTAGCATACAGTATTTCCTTTACTCTTTCTGACTTACTTCACTCTGTACGAGTCTCTAGGTCCATCCACCTCACCCCAAATAACTCATTTTCATTTCTTTTTATGGCTGAGTAATATTCCATTGTATATATGTGCCACATCTTCTTTATCCATTCATCTGTTGATGGACACTTAGGTTGCTTCCATGTCCTGGCTATTGAAAATAGAGCTGCAATGAACATTGTGGTACATGACTCTTTTTGCATTATGGTTTTCTCAGGGTATATGCCCAGTAGTGGGATTGCTGGGTCATATGGTAGTTCTATTTTTAGTTCTTTGAGGAACCTCCATACTGTTCTCCATAGTGGCTGTATCAATTTACATTCCCACCAACAGTGCAAGAGGGTTCCCTTTTCTCCACACCCTCTCCAGCATTTATTGTTTGTAGATTTTTTGATGATGGTCATTCTGACCAGTGTGAGGTGATGCCTCATTTTAGTTTTGATTTGCATTCCTCTAATGATTAGTGATGTTGAGCATCTTTTCATGTGTTTGTTGACAATCTGTATAACTGCTTTGGAGAAATGTCTACTTAGGTCTTCTGCCCATTTTTGGATTGGGCTATTTGTTTTTTTGATATTGAGCTGCTTGAGCTCAATATTTTCTCCCATTCTGAGGGTTGTCTTTTCGTCTTGTTTATGGTTTCCTTTGCTGTGCAAAAGCTTTGAAGTTTCATTAGGTCCCATTTGTTTATTTTTGTTTTTATTTCCATTTCCCTAGGAGGTGGGTCAAAAAGGATCTTGCTGTGATTTATGTCATAAAGTGTTCTTCCTATATTTTCCTCTAAGAGTTTTAGTGTCTGGTCTTACATTTAGGTCACTAATCCATTTTGAGTTTATATTTGTGTATGGTGTTATGGAGTGTTCTAATTTCATTCTTTTACATGTAGCTGTCCAGTTTTCCCAGCACCACTTATTGAAGAAGCTGTATTTTCTCCATTGTATATTCTTGCCTCATTTATCAAAGATAAAGTGACCATATGTGCGTGCATTTATCTCTGGGCTTTCTATCCTGTTCCATTGATCTATATTTCTGTTTTTGTGCCAGTACCATACTGTCTTGATTACTGTAGCTTTGTCGTATAGTCTGAAGTCTGGGAGCCTGATTCCTCCAGCTCCATTTTTCTTTCTCAAGATTGCTTTGGCTATTCGGGGTCTTCTGTGTTTTCACACAAATCGTGAAATTTTTTGTTCTAGTTCTGTGAAAAATGCCACTGGTAGTTTGGTAGGGATTGCATTGAATCTGTAGATGGCTTTGAGTAGTATAGTCATTTTCACAATGTTGATTCTTCCAATCCAAGAACATGGTATATCTCTCCATCTCTTTGTATCATCTTTAATTTCTTTCATCAGTATCTTATAGTTTTCTGCATATAGGTCTTTTGTCTCCTTGAGTAGGTTTATTCCTAGGTATTTTATTCTTTTTGTTGCAGTGGTAAATGGGAGTGTTTCCTTAATTTCTCTTTCAGATTTTTCATCATTAGTATATAGGAATGCAAGAGATTTCTGTGCATTAATTTGTATCCTGCTACTTTACCAAATTCATTGATTAGCTCTCATAGTTTTCTGGTAGCATCTTTAGGATTCTCTATGTATAGTATCATGTCATCTGCAAACAGTGACAGTTTTACTTCTTCTTTTCTGGTTTGGATTCCTTTTATTTCTTTTTCTGCTCTGATTGCTGTGGCTAAAACTTCCAAAACTATGTTGAATAGTAGTAGTGAGAGTTGATAACATTGTCTTATTCCTGATCTTAGTGGAAATGGTTTCAGTTTTTCACCATTGAGAACAACGTTGGCTGCTGGTTTGTCATATGTGGCCTATTATGTTGAGGTAAGTTCCCTCTATGCCTACTTTCTGGAGGGTTTTTATCATAAATGTTGAATTTTGTCAGAAGCTTTTTCTGCATCTATTGAGATGATCATATGGTTTTTCTCCTTCAGTTTGTTAATATGGTGTATCACATTGATTGATTTGTGTATATTGAAGAATCCTTGCATTCCTGGAATAAACCCCACTTGTTAATCCATTTAATTTTTAAAAAATTTCTTCTAATTCACTTATTCTATTTGCTTATATATCTTGTACATTCTGTGGTTTCTATCCAGTTGGCTTTTAGTAGTAACTATGATTATTATTTGTTCCCATCTAGAAGAAAATCAAATAATCATCTTGGCATGGCTATACAGACATGTGGTAAAATAATTTTTCTTACATGCAAATTTTTGAGCATACATGCTAGTGACAGAAGACTCTTCTCTCAAGAGCTTCAGTATCATCAGACTGGTTTCCTTGATGCATAGCCCAAAGAAAACAGTCCTGGGGTCCATCACTCAGGGGATTCTATCTCCAAGTTCAATGTGTCTGTTGCTCAAGATGACTTTGCATGTTTTTGTCCTAACTTTAAAGTCAAATGTCTGTGTTTTTGATAGTTCACACTTTCTTCTCAAAACCCAAAATATTATTTTAACTCATTAAAAATCTTGCAGCTCAGCAAGGTCCCAAATAAAATAGCTACTGTGTTTTTCTGATTCATTTGTCTACACAAGAACTTGGCAACTGTAATTGACACTCCATTTTGACCCACAAATAACTAATATAAAGAGAGGAAACTCTATTATATTTTACTCCACAATAGGATTATTTTCGCAGTGAAATTCAGCCTTCCAACATAAGGAATAGAAGAAACCTATTATGACAGATGTTTTACAAACTCTTTCAAATTATTTTTCTAACATTTGAATTTTGGCAAAGCTTTTGCTCTATTCTGCCCAACATACTTTCCTCCAACTTAAAATGAGATATATAATTTCATGAAAACATTAATTTTAAAGTTAAAAATTTTTTTCTTTTCTCATACAAAATGGAAAACTGTTCAGTGAAATTCACGAAAGAAAACACTCTTGAGTGTTGCTTTATCCAAGAAAATAATTAAGACCAGGCTGTAGAAGTGATACTATATAAATGTGAACGTGTCCTATTGGATACTGAATAGAATATCAACATTTTTCTAGAGTTTGAGAAAGAAATACATCTTTTCGGTTCTAATTGTGTTCTTTACTTCTAATGGCATACATATCACTTCTATCAAGGCTGATAAGCATAAGTGAAATAGTGACTTCTATTGGATACTGAAACAGGCACATGCACAGATATGTTTACACTTTAAAACTGGCTGGATTCAATTGTCAGAGCTTTAGCGAATACCTAGCTAATACTGATTGCAAATATAAGTGATTATCCTACTGGTATGTAGAGTTTAAACTGGATAATGCTTAAATATTCCAGGAGCAGGGTGACCTCTATTCCAAGAAAATATTAGGCTGCTCAGTGGGAATCCATTGAAACTAAGGGCTCTGTAAAGATATATCTCTAGTTTATATATAATGGATGCTACTTCATTCCTGTTTGACAGAATAGTGGTGAAAATTTTCCAGTTCTCTGGATTTTGATCAGATACTTCATCTATAAAAACATTACCAAAAAAACAAAAAAATAAAACCCCACACATTCTTTTCAAATGCGCCTACCAAAATGGACCATATGTTTGGCCATAAAACAAGTCTCAATAAATCAAAAAAACTCAAATTATCCATAGTATGTTCTCCAATCATAATGAAATTAAATTAGAAGTCAATAAGAAAGATAACAAAAAAACAGCAAATCATTAACCCTTTTGATCATAGATGCAAAAATTCTTAAAAAACATTTTAGCAAGTTAAATTCAATAATATATGAGATAATAATACATCATGACAAAGTATGATTTATTCCAGGAACGTAAGATTTGTTTAAGGTTTGAAAATCAATTGATGAGGGGCTTCCCTGGTGGTGCAGTGGTTAAGAATCCGCCTGCCAATGCAGGGGACACAGGTTCGAGCCCTGGTCCTGGAAGATCCCACATGTCACGCAGAGCAACTAAGCCTGTGCACCACAACTACTGAGCCTGAGGTTTAGAGCTCGCGAGCCACAACTACTGAAGCCCGTGCGCCTAGAGCCCATGCTCCGCAACAAGAGAAGCCACCGCAATGAGAGGCCCATGCACCACAACAAAGAGCAGCCCCTGCCCGGCACAACTAGAGAAAGCCTGTGCACAGCAACAAAGACCCATTGCAGCCAAAAATAAATTAAAAATACAATAATTAAATTAAAAAAAAGAAAATCAACAGATGAAATGCACCACTATTAACAGACTGAAAAAAGAAAAACTTCATACAGACTAAAAAAGAAAAATCTTATTCAGAAAAATATTTTGGGATTACACTATCCTTTCCTGATTTTAAAAAGAAAAAACTCTCAGCAAACTAGTAATAAAGCAGGGAAGGGTTTCTCAACCTCAACATTGTCGACATTTTGGTCAGATAATTATTTCCTGTGGGAAGCTGACATTTTGGGTCAGATAATCATTTGTTGTGGGAAGCTGTGTTGTACATTGCAGTATGTTTTGCAGCCAGAAGCACCACTCTGCCCCAGTTGTGACGACCAAAAATATCTCCAAACATCTCCAAACGTTCCTATTAAACAAAACCACTCCCAGTGGAATGGTTTGGAATGGAGGGAAATTCCTTCACCTGATAAAGGACATCTATTTATAAAAAATCCTTGCAGTTTATATCATAATTAATAGTAAAAAAACACATGCTTTTTTCCTTAGATCCAAGACAACATGAGACTGTCCACTTTCACTAATGTTATTCAGCATTGTAATGCAGATTCTAGCCGGTGGAATAAAACAAAAACAAAGAGAAATCAAAAGTGTTCAAACTGAAAAAGAAGAAGCAAAACTGTCTTATTCACATACAACATTATCTATGTAGGAAATCTTAGGGATCATCAAAAAGCTACTGGAGGGATTTCCCTGGTGGTCCAGCAGTTAAGACTCTGCACTTCTACTGCAGGGGGTGTGGGTTTGATCCCTGATCGGGGAATTAAGATGCCACATACCCCGAGGTGCGGCCAAAAATTTTTAAAAAGAAAATTATTTTTTTAAAAAAGCTACTGGAAAAGAGAAAGACAAATACTGTATACTAACACATATATATGGAATTTAAGAAAAAAAAATGTCATGAAGAACCTAGGGGTAAGACACAGACCTACTAGAGAATGGACTTGAGGATATGGGGAGGGGGAAGGGTAAGCTGTGACAAAGCGAGAGAGAGGCATGGACATATATACACTACCAAACGTAAGGTAGATAGCTAGTGGGAAGCAGCCGCATAGCACAGGGAGATCAGCTTGGTGCTTTGTGACTGCCTGGAGGGGTGGGATAGGGAGGGTGGGAGGGAGGGAGACGCACGAGGGAAGAGATATGGGGACACATGTATAACTGATTCACTTTGTTATAAAGCAGAAGCTAACCCACCATTGTAAAGCAATTATACTCCAATAAAGATGTAAAAAAAAAAAAAAGCAAAGAAGTCAATGTCAGATCTGCCTGAGTTAGTTTAATAATGACATTCTACACTTCCAGTGTAGAGTGAATTCATAGAAATAATGCTATTAATTGTGGTACTATAATCAGGAAAACTTTAAAATTAGAGAAAGGAATACCACTACCAGAAATATGTATGCTATTTATTTCATAGCCTTCTATTTCTTCTGTGTAGATACAATAACCTCTCATTATCTGAAAATACTAATTAAAATTTTGTAGAAATCTCAAAAAAAAAAAGCTACTGGTGTTAGTGAGTTTTGCAAGTTTGCAGGATGCAAATCCATGTACAAAAATGAATTGTGTTCTATGTAATAGCAATAAACAATTAGAAATGGAATTTTTAGAAAATACCATTTACAATAGTCTCAAAGATATGAAATACTTAGAGATAAATGTGACAAAAAATGTGCAAGACTATTACAGTGAAAAGTAGAAAACACTGGTAAGAGAAATTAAAAACCTAAATAAAAGAAGAGACAGTGTTCATGAAACAGAAGACAATATTATTAAGATGTTAATTCTCTTCCAAACTGATCAAAATCCCAACAGGCATTTTTTTTTTTTAAACTTTTTGGCCGAGCCGTGTGGCATATGGGATCTTAGCTCCCTGACCAGGGATCGAACCTGTGCCCCCTGCAGTGGAAGCTCAGAGTCTTAATTGCTGGACTGTCAGGGAAGTCCTCCAAGAGGCATTTTTGTAGAAATGGATGAGCTGCTTCTAAAATTCATATAGAAATGCAATGGTCCTAGATTATCCAAACAACTCTGAAAAAGAACAGTTAGAATATTTACACCACTTGATTTCAAAACTTACTGTAAAGCTACAATAATCAGTATGATGTGGTATTACATAAGAGATAAACAAATAGGTCAGTGGAACAGAATAGAGAGTCTAGTAATAGAACCACACATATTTGGTCAATTGATTCTTGTTAAAGAGACAAAGACAATTCTGTGGAGGAAGACTGTTACAGTGGTGCTGCAGCAATTGGGTATCCTCATTCAAAACACAACAACAGAAAACAAACTTCAATCCATACTCTCACTATGGCATATAAAAAATTAACTCTAAATGTATCAAAGAACCTAAACATAAACTCTAAAACCAAAAATTTCTAGTATAAAATATAAGAGAAAATCTTTGTGATCTTAGATAAGGCAATGAAACCTAATTTCTTTGCCTTGAGACAAGAAACACAATTCATAAAAGAAAAAGGTCGTTAATTTTTTTTCACTTATCAAAATTAAGAACTAACTTTACAAAAGGCACTGTTAAAAAAAAATGAAAAGACAAGTGAAACTGGGAAAAAACATTTGCAAATCACCTGATAAAGACGTATGCAGAGGGCTTCCCTGGTAGCAGAGTAGTTGAGAATCCGCCTGCCAATGCAGGGGACACGGGTTTGAGCCCTGGTCCAGGAAGATCCCACATGCCGTGGACCAACTAAGCCCGTGCACCACAACTACTGAACCTGCACTCTAGAGTCCGTGAGCCACAGCTACTGAGCCTGTGTGCCACAACTACTGAAGCCTGCGTGCCTAGAGCCGGTGCTCCACACAAGAGGAGCCACCTCAGTGAGAAGCCCCGTCTGGCTGCAACTAAAGAAAGCCCGTGCGCAGCAATGAAGACCCAAAGCAGACAAAAATAAATAAATAAATAAATTTATTTAAAAAAAAAAAAGACGTATGCAGAATATACAAAGTTCTCTCCAACTCAATAATAAGGAAACCACAACCTAATTTTTAAATGGATAAAACATTTGGACAGGCATTCCCTCAAAGACATACTGATAATAAGCACAGGAAAAGAAGATGCCCCCAAATTATTAATTATTAGGAAAATGCAAATGAGATATGACTACACATCTATCAGAAGGGCTAAAATTAAAGAAACTGATCATATTGTGTTGGCACGCATATGGGACAATAAAAATTTCAGGAACTTCTGGTGGAAATATAAAATGGAAGACCTACTTTAGCAAACAGTTTGACAGTTCCTGAAAAAGTGTAAAATATGCCTATCAAATGACCCTGCCATTCATTCCTAAGTATTTATCCGAGGAAATGAAAGAATATGTGCATACAAAGGCTTGTTCATGAATGTTTATAGCAGCTTTATTTGTAATGGTCAAATAACTGTCCCAATGTTATTGTCCCAAATGCCCATTAGTAGGTCAACGGATTAAAAAGATTGTGGTATATCCATACAATGGGACAGCAATAGAAAACTCAGCAATAGAAAATGGACCATTGATACATGCAAGAGCATGGACGGATCTCAAATAATTATGCTAAATGAAAGAAGCCAGAAGAAACTGCATACATGTGATTTCATGTAAATAAATGTCTAGAAAATTTAAACTCATCTGCAGTAACAGAAAGCAGATCAGTATTTGTTTGGGGGTGGAGAGGGAGAAAAGAGCAAAAGAGAAAGATGACGAAGAGACAACTTGGAGGTAAGGGATATGTTCATTATTTTGATTACAGTGATGGTATCACAGGAATACGCATTTGTCAAAAGCAACCAAACTGTGTACTTTAAATGCATGCTGTTTATTGTGTCAATTATATCTCAGTAAAAATATTAAAAATACACTTGAGAAATGCCAAAAGCAACTGAAATCTAGAAGAATTGAGAGATGAATTGAAAAATAAAAGTGAAGAAATTAGCAGAAGGACTCAGAACCAGAAAACAATAGCAAAAATATACTATCTGAAGATGAAATACAAAAGCAATAAAATGATAGAAAAGCGAATGCACAGTGCCACGGGAGAAAGCCCTTCTGCACCTGCTGTACCAGGTGTCATCAGAGAAAAAACAGGAGGTAGGGAAATACAAAGAACCACAAGGACAAGCATATCTGCAAAATGTTTGTGGTTTTATTCCTTAGATATCATCTATTCAACCAATTATTTATTACGGGTATAATTTTTTTTTTCCAGCCACACCGCTTAGCATATGGGATCTTAGTTCTGAGACCAGGAATGGAACCTGTGCCCCCTGCAGTGGAAGCTCAGAGTCTTAACCACTGGACCACCAGGGAAGTCCCTATTATGTATATAATTTTTATATGACTAAGAAAAACAAAAAGTAATTGTAAATTGAATAGCAATGAAAACCATAATAGTGGCTATCTGAGATTTGCTGAGTGACTAACTGAATCATGATATTGAATATCCACTAAAGTTTTCACATGTATCATACTCCTATCCAAAATCAGTCTCTGTACTCCACATTCTTAGTACTCTTCTCCTCCTCAAAATTTCACTCCAACATTTCTCCCCTCTCTTGTCTACAACATCTTTCCTCTCCCTTTGGGAAGATGTCATGCTGATTTTAAAAAGCAAAACAAAAAATTTGCAAAACTACTGTCATTCTCCCATCCTAATAGAAATTTCTCATATCCCAGACAGTTATCATGCCATTTCCGTGCTTTCCTTTGCAGTAAAATTTCAAGGGTTGACTTGTGTCTTCAATTCCTTTCCTCAAATTCTCTTTTAAAGCATGCTAATTAGGCCTGTTGTCCATATGATTCTCTGAACTTGTTCCTGTCATTATCAACAGTGACTTCTACATCATTAAATCCAATGTCCAGTTAGTTCTTTCTACTCTTGCTTTCTCCATTTACAGTACAGTTAGTCTCATGGCGATCTCATTGTCTTTTGCTTTAAATTCCAACTATATGTTTAAGACTCCCAAACTTATTTCTCCAGCTCCAAACTCCTTTCCAAACTTGAATTCGTGTATCCAACTGCCTCCTTGACACGCCTATTAGAAATGTTTAACAGATCTCAAATGTCATATGTTCAAAACTAAAATTCTGGTCTCTACCATGCAAAACTAGCTTCATCTCCAGGCTTCTCTTTTTCAGCTGATGGTAACCCCATCCTTGAGTTACTCAAGAAGCTTTTTCAACTGCTTCTTTTCTTCTTATGTAGCAAATCTAACTCTTCAGGAAAGACCAAAAAAAAGGATACCTTTCTCATCACCTCCATCTGAGCCATCCACTTCTTTCACCTGGATTTCCATAGTAACCTCCTAACTGGTCTCCCTGCTTTGGCCCTTAACTCCTTTTACCTTATCCTTAACACAGCAGCCACAGTAACCCCATTAGAATGTAAAGCAGACCTTGCCACTCAGCCTTGCCAGGGCTCCACTTTTAACTCAGAGTCAAAGTCAAAGTCCTTCCAGGACACCACCTAACATGCTTCTCCTCACCACCCTGAGCACATCTTCTTTTTCTTTACCCTTTTCTCCTTCTATCCCAGCCTCATTGGTTCCCGTGCTACTTTTGAAAACTGCCAGGCACACCCCTTTTTTAGGACCTTGTTTACTCTGCTTGGAACTCTGTGACCCCCAGATATCTATATGGCCATCTCCCTCCCCTTTTAAAACTTTTTACTAAAAAGTCCCTCAGAGAGACCTCCCTTGATATCTCTTATTTAATTCTGTAACACGATTGCCCCTCACTCCCCATATCCTTTATTATGCTATGCACTTTTCTGTTTTCCCTAGTAATTATCCGTATACAAGATAATTTACATATTTATTATGTTTCTTGTGGATTACCCATCCTCTACCCTCCATTTAAGCTCCATGAGGGCAAAGCTCTTTCGTTTCTCTGTCTGGTGGTGTTTAATGATGTATCCCAAGTGCATAGAATAGTACTATGTATAGTAAATACTCAGTAAATATTACTTGAATGTGTGGATGGATATTAGGTATGTTCATTTGGTATGTATACTGAGGCTTTCCAATGGTTCCATTTTAAAGGGACAAAGATGAAAAGTATACTTGTATTTTAACAGAAATTGAACAGATATTCCTTCAAGGCTACAAGCCCTCGTAACAAGTTCATGACCCTTGTCCCTTCCCTCCCACCCCACCCCCCAGTGGTAGACTGAGAATGCTGCCCTGTATTCCGTAGTAGAGTATAGGATAAGGAGTCAGGTGGAATGACTCTCAAAGGGTAGACCTTTAACTGGAGCAAAAATTTTATGAGATGAAGGAATCTGGACACAGATAGTTTCACCTCTTTTTCCAGGCGAACAGAGGGTGTAAGCGATAATGTGTAAGAACAATAAGAACATTTGAAAGGACAATAGGAGAAGCTAGAGTGAGCATGAGCTGTCAGCCTAAAGTGAAGAGGAAATATTTTTTGGATAGACTGAAGATACAGGGAAACGAGAATTTCAGAGAACAATATGGTAACATTAACAAGGATGCTGAAGAGTACTGCATGGCGATGTTAGCGTACGTTTTCATATAGAACAAATCTTTGTGTGATATAGAACGAACCTCCACTTCCACTAGCTGGGCACACCTAGCCTTCTCTAAAACATCCTTCATGGCTTGGAATCTTCATGCTTCTGAGAATATCCTGGCCCTTTTGAATAGGCAGGGAGATTCTTCAGTTTCTGAGATCATATACAGTCTAGTGTCTGTGCCAATGTAACTTTTTTTTAACTACTTGCTAAGTTTATGTTTTCATTTCTATTTGAAATTTATCAAGATACTTTTTTCATAGCTATTCTTGAGTTGTAATAATTTTCAATGAAGGGGAGCAACGTACATAAAAATCCAAGAAGTAGGTGTAACCGGTTTGGGAGAATTTATATGATTTTGATCCTTTTGTTAGTTTAACATCCAACTTAATTGTGTTCCTTTAATAAATTCTTCTGGATGAATACTAAATGTTTAGCAAAAGTGGGGTGTCAAAAGATTGCAAATTTGATCAAAAAACTAGTATGCATATGCAGATTATTAAATAAAAACTGCAAAATTGTATTTTTTCCTATGTGGGTATATGTCTATCAAAAGGAAACTGTTGGAAGAAAGTACACATAAATATTACTGAAAAAATAACTAGAAATCTGTCAAATACATTCTATTTTTATTGCTTTGACACACATGTGGTAACTCTAATAAACTGCAAGCAAAGTTTTTAAACAGATTTTTGAAGGATCAGTTTTCGTAGACAAAGTGTTCCTGCGTGTATTACACTAACTGTACTTGCATGGACACTTCTAAAGTGCTTTAAAGGCATTCCATCTCTCTATATATTAATTTTAAATTAATTACTATTAAGACAGTATTTTTTCATTGAAACAGAAAGAATAAAAGCCTACTTACACCCACAATATCACAAATGTTAAATGTGAGTGCTGAATTAATGATGCTTGCTACTCAATTCATAAAGAATAAGATATTTCTTTCAAAGGATACGTCCCACTTTGCACAGTCAAAATGTTGTTGGACTATTTTAGAGTCATCGAACAATTCTGTAAAAGTGCAGATTCAAACTTCCTAAAGGTGGCTGGGGATTAGATAGTGTTTACTATCAATCATAGCCAGTGTTTACTATTTAGATCCCAGTACAGGGGAAGAAAGTTGATCTTCACAATAGCTTCTAATCCTCATTCTACAATTCCTTTTTCTTTAAAAAAAAATAAAGCACCTAATCATTCCACCAATAAAATTGTTCCAAATGCATATATTTAACTGAGCTCAATAGCTAGACAGATTCTTCAGGAAAACAATCATAGAAAAGAGATGTAAACATGAAAAGGGCAATAATTTAAATGGTAAAAATAATTCTAGTTAACAATGAATACTGAACCAGCCATGAAGTCTAATGACTTGACATGGACTATTATCTCTAATTTTGAAAAACCCTTAGATCCAGAGGCTAAAACTGAGGTTTATGCAGGCAAAGGAATTTGCATGGGGTCATCATGATTGTTGGTTTTGGAGCCAGACTCCTTTCCTGATACTTTGTTTTCAACTTTTTAACTGCCTCTATACCATATTTTATTAGCTGATCAAGTATAGAGTAATAGGCAAACATTTAAGGGAGTTATGTATTGAGATTTACAAGCGGAAAGGAGAAGAGGACAAATATTTTGGACCCCTTCTATGTGCCTGACACTATGTTAAATATTTAGGAAACGATCTCATTAGTTATCTTTATACTCATATTTGGTAAAGCCTTTATGAGAATATAAGTTCTGGGATTTGTTTGGAGTCAGGCAACTGAAGGATGAAAAATAAATGAGTGATTAAAGATTTGGGAAGTATTCCTTCTAATAATAGAATAAATCATGAAGTCTTATTTGTTTAGAGAAGAGAACGTTAAGGAGAAAATTACTAATAAGAGTGTCTAGATATCTAAAAAAGCATTTATAAATCTATGTGAATAGGGTTTTGTTGTTTCCTCAGGCCAATATAAACAGAAACAAGGCTAAATTATACAAGGGGGGTGGGGATTATAGTACTCATGAGAAGAATCTAGCTAAGAAGAATTAGCAGAGTGCGAATGTTCTAGCCCTCTATATACCAGAGGCAGGGCTAGAGGCAGATAGGGATAGAGATATACAAGTTATTTTAGGAAAGAACTTACATCAATTCTCATTCCATTCTGCTCCAGTGTTTTCCTAAGGGAAAGAAATATAATTTATAAATATATCTGTATACAAAGTTAATCCTGTTTTCCAATCTGGGAGTTATGTGGAATTGTCCCTATTTATAAGGAGGAATCTGAAACTCAGAGAGTTTAAGAAGTCTTCCCAATTTCACACAGCAATTAAGTGAGAGTCAAGAGAGACAGTTGGACTCAGGGAGTTAGAATCAGAAAATTTGGGTTCCAGTGTAGACTTGGCCACTCCATCATTTGATTGTGAGAAAATTACTTCCATAAATTTCTAATACTTTATCTGTAAAATAAAAATAAGAATACATACAACGATAGTTGGGAAGATTAAATGAGCAGTAGTTTCAGTGGAATTATTCCGAGTATGAACATAAATAACTCTTTAAAGAATTTATGAAATTATGGACTTCCTTCTTGCCATGTGGTTGAAGGTTAACTTAAAGGAATCTAAATGCTCATTTTTTAATCAGTAACGGTTTTTTGACATAAACTTCTAAAAATTGTTTCTGCCTCCATGTCTTTATTTGAATGCTTCTCATCTGAAAAATCAATGTGTAATATGTCATTCTTGCCATTTAACCAAATTTAACATATAAACCACATATTAAACATTAAGTTTAATATTTCTAGTAGTCCATGCTTTGCACTAATTTCGAGAGATTTTCTTCTCCAATAAGAAAAGAAATAATGGCTACAACATAGTACTTCTCTGAGTTACCACCTACTCAGTATTCTCAGGAAGTACTCGAAAGATGATCATTGCAATATCTAGGTGTCTGTCAGCCTTTATAAAAATTAGAGCCAACTGAGAATAAACATGAATAATGAAAGCTGATTACAATTTCAGAGATGTACAGCATAGATCTTAGGGCTAACAGGTTTACTATTTCTTGTACCTCTTTATATGTTACTCATTTATCATATTGAAATTGGCATTGTTCTTGTGCCTCCCATTATTGGAAATCTCTGGATATTTGCAAGCCCCATGTAGACCCAATAATCAGATTAATCTGGTCACTAATCACTGAAAGAAATGCCTAAGTCATAAACAGCAAGAGAATCCATTGATTGTAAAGGGAGACATTACTGAGCAGTTTCAACCAAGCAAGATAGTTAAACTCAGAGATGCTGTTTCCTGTTTCTCTGGTATAAACAACCAGGCTGCTCCACTGGCCTCTCCACAACCTGGATGTCCCAAAGCCACATCTCTCTTCTTTCCTTCCACTTTCCCTAAAGAGAATTCTGGGTCATAAAGGAAGGAGAATTGGTGCAACTTCTTTCCTGAAACGACTTGAGCTTCCTCTGCGTTTATATTTGTGTCATCTTATTATAAGACGAGCGAACATCTATTATTAATTGATGTACTAATTAAAGCCATACTTGCAGTTTCCATTAGCTTATTCCCTAAATTCTCCAGAGTTGGCTGTCTGGTTTTAATCAAAACCAAATGGTAGTCCAAGTTCCCAGCCCTGAGCAGCTAGGAGGAAGTCATCCAGTGGAGGCACAAGAAAGCAGAAAAGATAAACAGACGATAGTTCACAACATTTGTGTTGGAGGAAGGATGCAGATATTGTGAGCTGATTTAGAGTGATTCGGGCACTCTGTCCTGCTGGATGGAAGCAGTTGCAAGTGGTTAATGTCAGCAAGATTGTAATAGGATCAAGATGGAGTCTGTCTTCTGCTTTTCCAGCACTAGATGTGTGTAACTGGAAGATTCTGACCAGAGGCAATGCTGCCTATGCCATGACACAAACTACTTTAATTCCGGGAAGGATTCTTGGGGTCGGAGAGATCTGGGAGAAAACGTTCTATTCGCTGGATTCCTAGGATTTTACTTACAGACCTTCTCAGGTACGGTATATCAGGCTGCAGCATTTTAAATGAAGGAGCGTTAAAAAGGCTTTCAAATTTAGAAGAATTACGGTATTAAAACTAACTGCATCTTGCTCCCTTAAAAGATCTTTTGAAAGGAGCGCTGCAAAGGTATTTTGCTTACATTGTGTGTATACATTGAATAAAGTGGAAAAGTTGTAGAGGAAGGAGAGAACGATGTTTTCTTTCTTTCTTTTTCTTTCATAAGCAGCCTGGGATAGAAAAAGCTCTACGGCTTTGTGACTCTCCAGCTAATCACCTCAAGGGTTCTGACAAACTCACTTAAGTTCTGTGTAAAATCAGAACTCCTAAATCGCCTGGGCGGGCCTCTGCTCTGCCCCCCTCCCCTCCTCTCAGTTCAGTCTTTCTCACATGCACACCACTCAGAGGCAGGAAATGCTTCCCAGGCAATCTGGGCCTGGTTGTGGAGGCCCCTTTTGCAAAACATCAGTCTGAATTTACTAGACAGAAGTCACTAGGAACGCCTTGACAGACTCCGGCTTCAGCTAAGGCTCCCTCCAGCTGCGGAGGCTGTTTTTGTTAGAATCACACACTGCGCAGAACTGCTTAGAATAGAGCCATGATCTCAACCACGAAATGTGAACTTGTATTTTGGAGAAACTAACGGGGACGGACTCCTTTCCTAGGCTGAGTGTTGAAGCATGTCTTGCCTCGGCGTTTCAGCTCCTCCTCGTCTAGGTAAGACGCTGTGGACTATCTATCTTTACGCTTTGAGGCAATCTTTGAAGAGGCAGAAAGATTGAGAGAAATGTTAGCATCTTGCACGGAGTGGTGATTTCCTAGGTTTTAGAGCTGAGCCACGAAATCAGAAGTGGAAAAAGTTTAGTAAGTAAAAAACTGTGAGTCAAATTGTTTTAGCAAAATGTCAACTCTAAAATAGGCTCCATGGAGATTTTTCTCCGTAAACTAAGATCTTATTTTCATCCCTTTTCAATCCTTAACTTATTTATGACTGGAGTCAGAAGACAGACCAGTTTTCCTATTATATGGTTTCTATGAAACAGATACATATTCTCACACATTGTGAGGGGTAAATGATTTTTTTTCTTTCCCCGTTGTTTGCCAACAGGAAAAGTAGATCCCGCTATAGAGTGACTTTTCTTAATAATGCATCTCCAAAGAAAATTTTGAGTCTCATTTAAAATATGAAGATTGGATTCCTCAATATTTCCGCACCCAGTTTCAACCACAGGTCAAACTGCTAATGCACAGCTTAAATGGTTTATTTTTAAAAAGAGTAAACACATGAAATTTTACAAATATTTCTATCCTAAACAGTCTTTAATCTGATTTTTAAAAATTTAAAGATCAGAATTGGATTTAATTTATATTAACTTTCTTGAATTCACTATTCACTGCTCGGATCATATTCTATGTGAATATTTTTGAATAAAGTAAATCTCAATGACAATGACATTCATTGTTACTATTTTAAGGCAGCTGGAAATCACTACAATCATATGAAAAGCTGATCTGTATTCATAATTCATGTAATCATAAAATTACATTTCCACTGGGCTATAGTATATTTAAGTTATGTTTACATGTGCAATATATGAGAAAAGAAATTTAGTAACGACTGACATAACAGAGAGTTTTAATGCATAACATACTGTTATATTTCTGAATATTTAGAATGAAAATCATTATTTTATAGAAATCATATGGAATGGTACGTGAAGGGAACAAATACCCGTGCATATTTCCAAATCTATTAGATGAACACAAAATATCCCAAATGAAATATGAAAACTATTTGACAGTTGGATCATAAGAAATCAAGTGTTTTCATCATAAACTTTTACATAGTATAAGGTGACCATTTGCTGTATTAGCTAATTATGCTTAAATTTTATGCTAGAATAAGTTATATTGACAAATTTTAACTACTCACTAACAATTTGTTGTGTTAAGACTTCTAAAAGTGATAAAAAGAATCTGTTTTTTAAGTGTGTTAAAAATAAAATATTGACTTGTCTAAATTATGATTTAATAAAATTCCTCAATAGAATTTTAAGGAAGGAAAGAATATAAGAGGTCACCTCTTCTAACACTGTCTTAAAGGTGCCAAAAAGGGAGGTGAAGCATGACATTCAAAAATGACCTGTCCAAGGTCACACCGCTAGTTAGTAGAAGAGATGACAGTGGAACCATAGTACCCTGTATCATAATTCAGGTAACTTAATATGACATCACCTTGTTCTCAAATAATAACTGCTCATAATAAAGTATGAATATATTCGTATCTGGTAGAAGGCTACCTTAAACAGAAAATTGTAATGCTTATTTTTTAAAAAAAGGTTTACAGCTGCCACCAGTATTACAGTGTAGAAAAAAAATAATAATGGCTTTAAAAAAGAATCAAATTTACTAAGTAATGAAATTTCCTCAAATGCAAAAGTTTTCTTACACCTTCAACAAACATTTTAAAGGAGTAACTTGTTTGCGACTGTTTTGTTACATTTCATGTTTATGCCAAGAAAATCAATCCATATGCTAATAATTATATTAATTTTAAACTGATGTTTCTTAAAAACAGAGCTAGAAAGGAGGTTGTCTGATTCATATCCTTGCCTCCAAATGGTATCCTTATAAATCAACTTAACCAGTGGCATTCGGAAAAGATTTTACTGCCCCCCACTGGAATCGGTTTAAGAATCTCACGTACCCGGACATCCTTTTATTTATCTAACCTAAATCTCTATTGCTGCAGCCTGTTTCCAGTTCTGTGGGTTTCTACCTCAGTGGAAATGTGAAAAGCCTAAATGGACGTGTGAAAACATAAGTGTACATTTCTAGGCCAAATAAACCCACTTCCTTTCATCTTCCCTTCTACAGCTTATTTACAGTCTTTTAATTGGTTCATATATCTCCTCTGAGCCTTCTACAAAGTCCTTTAGTTGTAGAATCCAGAGTTTGTTATAGTATATAAATGGCTGACCAGTGCAGTGTCAAATGGAGGAGGTGGCTGCTTCATCTGTACATTCTTCATATATGACAGTATATGTTGCTTTGCACGCTGAAACATTGCACTTTCCGTGGCAAGAGCCCTTCTAATAAAGCTAATATGTGTCGTTTCTAGTACATCCCATTTCTTTAGAGAAAATGTGAGTCATGATGCTTTTTCTCCCCATTTTTCTGAACCAGATTGGATTTCCTGATGTTATTACCACTTAAAAATAGGCTATTCAGCACTTCCAGTGTCTCCACACTCTGCATGATTGGAGTGAGGAATAAATGCAGTAAAGCAAGAGCCTATATAACTGATGGCATGATTACTAGAGGGCCTAGTACACCATTTTATCTAATTTTTTCTAGAGGACGTTATAATAAAAAAGAGAATTTTTCTGGCCCTATCCAAACCTGCTCATACCATACACCTCACTACAAATACTTTAGGCATGGTTTAATCTTACTTATAGAGGATGGGTGTTAGAGGATTAAAACAAGTCTAAACTGGGACATTTAAGATGTGTCTTTTGTTTTTACTTCATTTGTTTCCTCTCGGAGAAGGAATGAATTGGTGTCAATATCATCTTACGATGAGAATTCTCTCTGTAGAAATCATTATAGTACAACGAAGTTCCAAAAGAGAGATGATTTAGATCTGGATCAGAAAATTTTATTATCTGAATAAATGTTAAGAATTGTACATGAGAATTTAAAGAGGATGAGGGAAAATTCCTCCAGATTTGAAGGAAATAGCATAAGTATTATACCTTCTTCTCCCAGGTGAATGATAAGCCCCTTAGTTGCACAAATCAAACAGGTTTACAGAGAAGCCCAGATACAGATTGACTCTGGGGTGGATATAGAGATACAGCATACTACTTCTAGTTTGGCATTAAACTGCCGGTCAGCTCATAGAGTTTTGAGAAATAGATGCGCTTAGTTTTTGAAGAAGGTAAACAGAATAAAGGTGAAGTGTGGATCTTGAGACCTAGTTTAAAAGAGATTATTGATTTTGATTCAGTGGATTATAGAGTATATAAGTGAACTTGAAAAGATTAAATAGGAATTCCGATGTAAAAAAAGCTGAAAGCCAATGTAAACAGCATGTGTATAAACTTGCTCATGAATTAAGATAGAGGACTGAAAAAAGCAGTTGTAGCTGCTTGTATGTGTGAAAAGGTTTTCCTATTAGACTGAAATCACAAAATGGTTTAGCAATACAGTTCAGATAATCCAGAGGAAATCCATCCTTTAATAGAAATGAGATCCAAAGGAAGTAGGAAGATCAGAAAGCAAGCTTAGAAATTCAACCAGTGTTTCTTTTTATTCCCAGCAGTTGGCAAAATACCTAGCATGTCAGGTATTGTCAATACATGTTTGTTAATAAATGTTTGTGGAATAAATAGGAGGGAAAGAAGAAAGAAAGGAAAGGAAAACCAGCATTGAAGAGTTGGTGCTGTGAGACTTTTTTTAAATTTTCCAGACATCCTGTAATGATAGAATAATAATTTTTAAAGAGGAAGGAAAATAAGAGGTTGGCAAAAGTCATCAGAGCCTGAGGCCAGAGGTTAATAGCACTCTCATAAGATGACATTACAAGTTCATTAAGAGCCAGGAGAAAGCATGAGTATCCAAAAATAGTTCAAAGTTAAGTTACACGAGGCCAGTGAGAGCAGAGCACTAGTGAACTTTCCACAATTTAAATGGGGGTGGTGTACTGGAAAGCTCGTGGGAAGAGACAGAAAACTGGCTCAGATTTGCATCTTTGCCATTTGAAATCCTTGCTCTGTGATTTCAAGCATGCCCCATCCTACTTTGAGCTTCTGCTTTTTATTGGTAAAGTCTGGAAGATAATGCAAATATTTATATCACTAGGTCATTTTGAGCATTAGATGAGACTTTGTACGTACAAACTGGGTCGCATACAGTATAACAAACAAAATTTTGTTTTAAAAAGCAGAGGTCAAATGAATCAAGAAAGAAAGAATCATGGTGTTTCACCTTGTGGTCAAATCACTCATCTCTATTGAAATAACATGGGCATGCAAGGGATAGTTCCAGCTCCGACTCAGCCATGGTTTCTGCAGCTAAGATCCGTCAAAAACTAAAGTAATCATTGCCATCACCATCTTTGTCATCATCATCATCATTATCGTCATCATCATTTAGTATCTAGTGAGTTCTTGCAATATGCCATGGATTAAGTGTGTTACATATATTATCCGCTCATTATTATTATAGTTCAATATTATTCTCTCTCAACAATTTTCATTATTCCCATTATAGAAGTGAGAAAACTGGGGAAGACAAAACCTAAGTAACTAATGCAAATCACCAGAAAAAAAAAAAGTTTCTTTAACAGACATCTTGCCTTCACAAAAAACAGAGGTAATAATCACTACCCATCAATAGGTGTTAGAGATTGAGCTAGTTACCTAGTCCTGCCAAAATTTCTCCCTGTAAAATCAGGACAATGTTAGTACCTACTTCATAGAGTATTTGTGAGTATTATTACTAAAGGAGATAGTGTAAGTGCAACACCAAATACAGGGCCTGATCCACAGTAAATGCTTAATACATGGAAGCTCTTTTACTATTACTATTATCACGATCATCAAAAGTTTCTAATGCACCTACTATTCCTTGGGTATATGGGACACTTGGTAGTAAAAACAAGCTCAAATGTACATAGGAAGATGACAAAATAAGATAAGAATTATAGATATTAAATACAGAAGAAAAAAGTTGATATCAGAGGCATCAATCCCTGATAGGATACCAACCTAACAGAAGTAGCTAAGTTCTCAGTGATTTCATGTTCCTGATTGCAGTGAAAGTTGTACTTACCAAATGACTGAAATCTCAGTATTCTGTTGTCACCTAACTGTCTGAGCACCTGTGTTGCTGTAGCCCTCTTGTTTATATTTGGTGATTACTGTGTCTACCCTTAGAGTGTTCTTAGAAATGATAGCAAGTTAAAAATAGAAAGTGACCACTTAAAGCAAAGCCACATCTCACCATGCTGATGATAAAGCATTATAATTCATGTCCATTGTGGAATAGAAGTATCTTTTTTATAATAAGGCAAAACCACATTTCAATCATATTGCTTTGCCATTAAAAAAAAAAAACAACCAAACTTTTGATACCAAATTTAACTCTAAGCTATTTCCTGTTGCATGAAAAATTCCAAGTGAAATAAGTTAGGAGCAAAGGCAATACTTTTCTTTGGTTATAAGGGACTCTGCAGAAAAGAGATATGAATCAAAAAAACAAATGATTAATTATTCATTAATGAATTTATTTGCAGAAATAGCTAAAATACAATGTAGTTCTAGGTGCTCAAAGACTTCTGTACCAGATGGAACACTGTTATTGAGACGACTGTGTACTTTCTAAAAAAATAAAACATGGAATCCTGAAGGAAATACAGGTGTCTATAACTTACTGCATCCATGATGCAATATTGTCCCCCAAGACTGTGTTAATTCTGGGATCTCTTAGAAATCAATTATCCCCAGAAAAGTCTTAGTGGTATCAGACAAATAGGACATTTTTAAAGATTTACTCAAATTACACGTGGTTATTTAAAAAAACGTTCTGAGAATCCGCAAACCTGGCTGACCTGAGCGGCAAAGTGGTGATAAGTCAAACACTGCCAGTATCTGTGCTCCTCCCTGCAAGGGAATTAGAAACTACTGGGGCTACATTAAATAGTAGGAAGCCAGAGGTAAAAATAGGGCACCTCAGAAATATTAACTTGCAACTTTGTAACAGCCTGTTCTTTTCTGATGAGCTGACAGAATTCTAGTGGATTGACAGAGTTAATTTCAAATTTACTTGATTCCTGGAACATATTTGAGAGCTAAGAAGGAGAAAAAACTTACCAAGCTTAGTAAAACTAATATATACATAAAAATAGGTAAACATTTAAAAAAATATTTCAGTTGGGTACCTATTTATTCATTCTTCTTCTAAAGACCAAAAATGATGGAAGGTTGGATGTGTCTCTCGGAAAAAGTGATGTACTACTCAATCCACTGACTTAGCTCATTATAGATGGTTTATTCTGTAATTTACTAAGACTTTTGATGATTTCCAGACAACCTAAAGACATGGAAGCTTTTTCATATATAATATTTTAAGCTTCGTTAAGTAATTTACCAGTAAAGAATTTTAACAGGAGTTTGTTTTTTCCACAGACAGCTAATGAGGCATAATGAGTAAATTCCAACATTTGACAAAGTATGTAAAAGTAGATGGATAATGATTTTGTGAAGGATTAAGACAAAGATTGCCACTAAAGAAAGGAAATCTGCCTGTAGTCATACAGAGATAGGTTTTTGCATCGTTATTAAAGGTTTCTCTCTCCTAAGCCTAATTCTAGCCCTGTCTAATTTCAATTAGTTAGCATGAATATTTTAAAGAAAAAGCACTATTTGTCTTTTTCTAAAAGTTGGCTACCCTGATTAGACTCTTAGAAATGCTTTCTTTGAATGTGTTATCATTTTGTTTTTTGGGGTTTTTTTGCTATTTGTTCATTCATTTACATAAAGAGATTAAGAATAATCATATCTGTTCTAGGCGTTCTCGCTGATCCTAAGCCTCTTGAATATTTGACAGTTTTGCGTTGAAAAGCATTCCTCTCGTGTTATCATTGAGTTGGGGGCAGTGGAAGGTGCCCAAATGTTCCACAATTTAGTTTGCTAGATAATTTGTTCTTTGACAGCTCCATCAAGAAAATGAATTTCATTTTGACCTCCGCAAATGCTCACTGTCAGGCAGATTTACTTGGCCATCAGTGAGCACACATTTGAAGAACTACAGTAAGCTGTGATCATGTCTGTTTATATGTTGATTCTGCTGTAATCGTCTAATTCAATAAGTGTTTGGGTGGCACTTATTACATGCAAAGGTGACTCCCTGAGCGTAGGCCAAGATACACTAAGATGTCACATCCCTCTAGGATGTCCAGATTCCCCATCTCTCCACCTCACCAACTTGACTCTTATATTAGCAACAATGTGGGCCATTGTAGAAATGCTACCTTCTTGGTTCAGATGCATTCTCTATTCTTGCAAGAGTGCATGTTAGAGAATTTAACCTACCTTTAATTAAAAGGAGGTTATTTCCCTCATGTCTTCTCTTCTTTCTCCCAGTGACTGAGTACACGCTATGTGGTAGCTATTACATATAGATATGCACTAAAGCAGTAGTAGGAGAAGAGAGAAGAGTAGGAGAAGAGAGTAGTAGGAGAAATTTAACATGGGATGGGTAATTAAGAAGAAAGACCTGATGGGAAACCAGAAGTAACTCCAGCCATCTAAGGAGAAAGTAGGAAAATACAGAGAAACTGGCAGTACTATTATGCCTTCTATTAAATATGCAGCAGCTGTGTGAAGGTGTTTAAAAACAACCCAGGAGTCAATCATGTGCATGTGTGTGTGTGTGTGTGTGCGTATTTATTTGTATATGTGTATGTATACATATACCTATATATGTCATCTGTTTTCTGAAAGGATAAAACAGATAATATATACTTAGGCTTATATTCCCAATGTTTAGTAGACTGTCTGCAGCCCATTCAGCACTAAATAAACACTTGTTGAATAAATGATTATGATCAGGCAATGTTGCTCTCAGTTCTAAGGTACTGCCCACTTGATTTCAGCCACAAGTACTTCATTTGCACCGTGTTTTCCCAGGCTATAGTATCAGCAGTAGTGATTCCCATCAGGCTCTTCTTCCCTAGGAACACTTGCCAAGTCAAAATACAAGGTATGTGTTTATTTCAGGAGCAAGTGCAAAAGAGAGCATGATCATTTGATGTCAGACACAGGTCAGGGATTCTCAAACTAGAATATCTTCAATTGTTTTTTAGTACAGTAACATTCAATTTTGATTAATTTTAAAATATACACTGCATGCCACTGTATGCTTATGTTAAAGAGTGGTGTTATGAAATTAACCCAAACAATAAATTTTAAATCACTCTGTGTCTAAACAGCCTATGCACTAATATCACAAAAAGCAAATGTGGGCATTTCACAAATATTTTCCAGAATCATTACATAATTAGAGGTACACAGAGTTTCTTGTAATATTAATACAGTGGTGTTTGAACACATGCATTTAAGAAGTGAAAAATCCCCATGGAAATTCACTTCATAAAATCAACACCCTGGAATGACTTACACTTTTCCAGATCCTTCATCCAAATCCTCAGCAGCTGAGCTCATTCTGAATGAAACTGCATAAAAGTGATTACAAGAAAAAGTAGTAGAAGTTTGCAAAATAAGTAGCCGGTAATTAGAAATGGTGAGAAGGCTCAAAGGGAAAGTGAAGTCTTTTACAAAGACTTCTAAATCTTACAGGACAGATTCTAGTCAATTCAGATGACTTAGAAAATGGGGCCGATATACTCCGATGTGATGGACAATATATTTTAATTAATATGTTGTTCAGCCTTTAGATCCTGAAGGCAGGTTTTAACTATAAATCTTACAAATCAGAATTAAAATAGGAAGTATGAATAAGAAAGCCTGTTGAGATAAAGTTTTTAAAACAATCTATCAGACCACAGGATATGGAATGAACATTCAAACTGTAGTGATGATGGTCATAATGAGAGTTAGGAAATTTTATGTCTTCAAAATAAAGACACTATAAATTCACAGGAATGATCTGGAAATGTCCAAAGAACGTAAATTAGAAATTAGGACAGAAGGAGTTAATGTTGTGTCAAATCTATCTAATTTATAATCTCTCTTTGCAGCTAGATTGTCTCAGAACTTGTTGAACTGTCTTCCTTTGATGTTATAAAAATACTTACCTACTTGCCAAGGTTGAGTGCAGTAAACTAATTAATATTATGGTCAGGACTCAAAGGCAAAAATTTTATGTAATCTGTTCCCCAAGGGGTTAATAAAACTCTTTCTCCTTCTTCATCATAGAAAGAAAACCAGAATTGTCTCAACTTAAATGTAAATGTGGCTTAGGAATGACACTAATACCACTTGGCATTTCTTAAGTTAGCCTGCTCGTTCTACACTAGATAAAAATAAAGAAAAGAAAGCATCTAAAACAGAACCGCCCTATTACAACCCAAATTTGCCCATGAAAGCAGAAATTTTCTGGCCTGCATCTATGCGTTTTTTCCACTTTTCCGTAGCCTCCCACACTATAATGACTTATGCACGGAATTCCGGGACTTTATATTTTCTTATGAATGCCAACATAGAAAATGTGAATTCTGACCATTTTCAAAGATACTCACAGACCCTTAAAGAAACGGAATAGTATCCAGAATGATATTTGGTCAGTCTGGGATACCAAAATTCTAGTACATTCCTGGTCTTTACAAGATGGGAATATTTACCTTTCTGGCATGTGCTTAGTCAGAATAGCTTGCGATCTTTGGTGGGGAGTCAGAGTCCTTTTCAATAGACTGAAGTGACCCCAAACCAGCACTTCAGTTAATCTTGTTTATGATTGAAATCAATAAGCCAATCCATGTCATGTGCTGACAGTTCTCGTGTGGTGTAAAAACTGGAAGTGTCTGCTCTTGAATAAGATTTTTCTTTTACAGTCCAGTCATTAGGTTTCATTATGGGACAACATTTGGACTAGCCATTTTTATAAGGTTGAGTTTACATTGGTATAATTTGTTGCCTTTAACTAAGGCTTTGAATAATTTAAGGCAAAAAGGATGGATACCTGGAATGTGTTTATATTCTGACCTTATCTTATGTCTGGTTTTCTTGTTTACTTAAAATTTTATGGCCAAATGCTAACAGAAGTATACAAACTAAACTCCTTAGAAGCCAAAGAGAATGAGACTGAAATTTCTGAAGAATTATTTCAGTTGTCTTATCAGGCTCACATCTTCTTTTTGGGTCACCCGAATTCCTGCCTGAAGAGTTTAGACTTTATATCTACTAAAGATGTGTGGAGGGAAGAGGTGGCAGTAGAATCGCATTCCATGGATGAAGTTTGTTGGCTCTCTAAGCCTGGGTCTTAGAACCGGGGCCTACTTTGAATCCAGGCTTACCTCCTAGATGTATGACCTTGGGCAATTTATTTAATTTCGGTAAGCTTCAACAGTACTAGCTTGCTAGCGGGTCGTAGCAGCAATGAGATGCATGTAAATGTATTTATCCTAAGACATTTTAAGTGGTGTGTGTTATGCTTTCTTATGCATGAATTATGTGTTAATATGAGCTAAACTGGATTACTCCATGTTTCTTAGTCACTCCCTGGAGTAAATGCATTCTGGTAGTTTGGGATCTGTATTAGCTCTTTCACACACTAATACATTACACATGCTGTCTCTATAGCTCAAGTTTTGCATGAACAGTTCCCTGGTGGCCTTCAGTGCAATTCAAACCAAACAGCCAATAGATTTCTGTAACGATTTGTGTCCACAAAAGTAAATCAGGAAAGCATCTAAGCTAGAGCAACTAGTTTCTTCCAGTGAATTTTATTAGTATAGCGATCCAAATATTTTCCTAATGGAATTTTAAATATTCAATATGTATATCTTTCTTCGTTAATAGATCAATCAATCCAGCTGCATTTAAAAGTATTGTTAATGATTTTTGACCAGAAATATTGAATGTGAAATTGTCTTCTACTATTAGGCTGCTTCTTAAAGAAATAACCTTATTGAGGCTATTAAATAGAAGCTTTATACAATCTCTTAATCTTTCATAGCACAGCTTAAGTGCTCTCTTTTCCAAGATATATTTTGACTTTAGAACTATATCCTGAACTATGTATATTTCTTTAATTTTTTAATAGGTGGTGCAATGACAAAACTTACTCTCTTCTTCAATCAGTGAATTTGAAGTAATCTTTCATCGTTTCATCTTTAGTCTCATATGGAACGTATCCCTCTATCTGTTGTTAAACTACGATGACATGTCTGTAGCTATCAGAAAGAGAAGCTGGGAAGAACATGTGACCCAATGGATGGGACAGCCTTTTAATTCTGATGATTGTAACACAGCATGTCATCATGGACTAGTAGCTGACAGCTTGCAGGCAAGTATGGAAAAAGATGCAACCCTAAATGTGGACCGCAAAGAAAGGTGTGTTTCACTACCAGACTGCTGTCATGGCTCAGAGCTGAGAGATATTCCTGGGAGGCCAATGGGTCACATTTCAAAGGAGGTGGATGAAGATGACAGCCATGAAGGTGAAGATCAGTTTCTTTCTCTGGAGGCCAGCACGGAAACACTAGTGCATGTTTCTGACGAGGATACTGATTCTGATCTATATCTTACAGATGACAAACAGATTTTAAATACTCAAGGGCCTAAAACGTCAGACCAACATAGCATCAAAGGAGCAGGCTCCTTAGTAAAGACGCTGCCCATCATGGAAAGTAACCAAGGTTCTTATGACTCCTGGGGAATGGCTGGTGGAGCTGATTTAGTGCTGGTAGAGGAAAAGGGGGACAGAAAAGTTGTTGACATGGTGAGTAAAAGCCTGGAGCTTTGTAAGGATATAAGCCTAAGTGAAATAAAAGATGCATCCAAAATGAATGCACGTGACTCTTTGAATGTGAAAGATATTGTGCCGGAAAAGCAATTGCTTAATTCTGCTGTAATTGCTCAGCATCGAAGGAAACCCGACTTCCCTAAAGATGAACATGAAAGAAACACCTGCAGTGCAGTACAAGATGAGTTCCTGGCTATTCCTTGTGCAGACAGAGGACTGCCATTATTAAAAACAGATTCTGGAAGCTGCCTTCTGCAGCCTCCTTCCTGCCCTAGTGGAATGTCAGCTGAAAATGGCCTGGAGAAGAGTGGTTTCTCAGAACATCAAAACAGAAGTCTTCCAAAGGTCAACTCAAGAGATGGCATGCAGTGTTTACACATAAAGGAGACTCTGGCCACCCATGAACCCAGAGATAACCAAGTCAGACTTCGTAAAAGAAAGGTAAGACACATGCACCTATTATCTGGCTTTTGGAATTCTGTAAATATCCTTGTTTCTGTCACTTATTATTTTGCTAGAGTTAAAAAGATATGTGGACATTTCGTTTGCTCAGTAGTGTAGCTGTATGACTCAAAGAGCATCTTCTTGGGGAAATCATCAAAATACGTAAAAATTAAAACAGGATAACCTATCCACTTCACTAATAATATTTATAATGGCTCATGAACATTCTATTTTGGAATTGTGTTGAAGACAGAACTGGTTTCACTTTCTTTGGCTGGAATTAAATAGCCACCAGATAGTTCAAAGCCTATCTAAAGAGTGATCTCTGATTTTTAGAAAGAATGTCATGGTAATTTTTAATTAAAATTGTTTATTTCAGCTTGCTTCTCTTCCCTTTAAAAAGTATATTTTATTATAATAAAAGTGGTATAAATCACATATTTTAAATGAGCCCTTTGCATATACCAAGGCAACAGTACCCCCTCCCCCAAAATATGCTAATGCTATTTTAAATGATACCCTGGCACATTTGCTATCCATAGCTACATGAACATTTTTTTTAAACTCTTGACCATAAAGGATGACTAACTGAAGTAAATTTTTATGCTGAGGCACCTTTGACTAATCCTGTAGATGCCATGATCCCCCAAGAAGTTTCCAAGTGAGAGACACAAGGATTGGAAGGAACCACATGGATCATGATTTAGTTAGAGAACTCTTGACCAAAGTTTGTCATACCTTTAGGATTTCCCCAGCATTCTTCCCACATTGTAGTACTCTATAATCCTGATGTAAATACAAGTAAAATTTCTTCTGTAAATCCAACATGCCCATTGGCATCAAAAAAACCCTGCAGATTGGACACTTTGGTGCAACATTCTTGCCCTTCTCTTGATATAATACTAATCCATAATTCCTATTCTCCTAAGGCAAAACTAAGGTTCTTAGTTCTGTTCAACTGGGGCTATCTACAATGAGAAAAAAAAAATCTTCAACTCTCTTTTGGTGAAGAAATCTGGTTTCCATAAACTAGTTTTGCTAACAAACTAGATCAGTAACATGTCATAAGTTAAAGTGAAGTCAAAGACTTTACAGCAAAGATCAATGTGCTCAAACTACATGCCAACAGAGCTTTCTGTGCTTCTGGCGAGCTCTTCCTTCCTTACATAAATTGTATTAAAAAGTTAATGCTGCATAATGTTGTTATGATTGGACTGCTCAGGTCGCTTTTTCAGAAATGTCCATATAGTCTACCAAATCTGTTGGAGGGAATGTAATAATGACGTAAGAAAGTATTAACTGACCTATGACATAGCTTCCCTAAAATAAGACAGACCCTGCCCAACTGCCGACAGAAACATTAAACATTCCAGAAACATATGCTCACCACTTGGACATTTATATCAATACTAAGAATGCTGGAAAGAATTTGCTCTTGGACATGTCACTATAGCATAGTTGCATTACAAGAGCCATAATTATATCTCATTTACAAGTTCTAACTTAAATATTCTATTTTAAGCATTTCATCATTCTAAAGTGTTGTGGTATTGTCTGGTGGAGAATTTGTTTTGACTCTACAACTCATTTGGGATGCTTTGTAATGAACAGATTAAATGCAAAGTTTCAGGTTTGGAATTTACTCTGGGGAAGTATGATTATGGGAGAAGCCTCTAGAAGCAAAATGTGTAGGAATTTTTGTTCTATCTGATGTTGAATGAGCACTGGAATACCTTCAAGTTGTGCACTAACCATTTTAGAACTTTACCAAAAGAAAAAACAAAATAAATTCATAAAAATATCTGTACAGAGATGTTCATCATTGTATTATGTGTTACTGAAAAAAAAGATACAATCCAAATTTCCATCAATAAAGAATGTATAATGATTGTTTAATCTATAGTTTGGAATGTTATGTGGCCATGAAAAAGATGGAGTGAGATCCATGTGCTCTAACTGAACGGTGCTCATGATATAGTATACATAGAAGAAGACAGTGGCAGACCAATATTTGTAGCACATCCCAACCTTATCTGATGAAATGTGTGGATACAGATACAGATAGAAATATAGATGGGTTATAAACCTCTCTAGATGACTAAATACGAATATGCAAAATTCTAGATAAATAGGCACAAAATTGTTGACAGCAATTACTTTGAGAGAATGGAAGTAAAAGGATAGAAGCAGGGGATTTTCAATTTTTAGCCTATATAATTTTTATAAAAGGTGATAGTATTCTGGGTGAAATGCATACAATGAACAGAAGTACAAAAACAAAATAATATTCGATAGATAAACTATTTGAAGCATTTTCTGCGTGGCACAAAACAACCCTTTATCTATATAGTTATTATGATTATTATTACTCTTATGAAAGGAAAACAAATATGAAGTTTTTCAAAATATCAACAAAAGTTTCAATCAACTACTCTAATTCTAATGCCAGTGCAACTAGTTTAAAACAGATAAACCTTTTGGAGAGACACATGGACCCCATTTTCATGTCTAAAGTGTTAGGGGACTGATTCTGAAAAGGGTTGGCTTAGTTGTATCTTTTAAACTATTTGTCAACCACTGTGACAGCTTTGAGATTAAGAGCTTAGAAAAGGTGAAATATAATATAAGCTAATAAAATTTTAGTTACGGAACTTTAATCAGCTCATTATCTGATATGAGTGAACCAAATCCTTCATAGAATTTATGAACATGAATTTTTTGTGGGAGGGATTCAGGATAAAATCAGGTTCTAAAACTTGAAAAAAGAAAGCAAAAACAGAGTTTATAAGGGTAATGCTCAGAATGCACTGAACTACTACTCTAGAGATATCATTGTACTTTAGATACAAATTATTATTCCTTCAAACCTATAAATATTGGCAGGCGTTTGTTGCTCAGCATGACGTATTTTGTCTTGTTTTCCAATGATATTTCTGGCCATTAAGGATAGCCACACATACTTATTAGGAGTGTCAATTGAAGATGACTGCGTTTGTAGTATGTGTAAATATTGACCTTTAAGCTAATAATTTCCTTAAATATGATGAAATATATCATTAAATTGGAGCCACTGAAATCAAAGGGAAACCAATAAATCATGAGCAGACATCAGTAAATGAGCCAGGAAGATCGTGTGGCATATGACCAGCGCTTATAGGGCGTGGGTGGGTCTTTGGGGTAAGGAAGCTGGTTAAGAGCAATTCTCAGAGACAAATTCCAAAGAAATGTGGAGGAGGGAGACAGTCTAAGAAGTGGTCTCTTCAAACCAAATGAGATGTGAAGATGGAAAATATGTAGGGAAAGACTTGAGGTTAGACTTTTTTTTAAAGAACTAGTGTATTTGTTCTTGATGGTGGTTTACTAATTAAAGAGAGTCCAAAATTCAGTCTTCCCTAGGGACTATTTAAATAGTTCCCAAACTTTTGAATAGCCATAATAGTTGTATAAATATATAAAATATTTTTATTGGCTTTCATAAAGCATATTCCATATTACCAAGCAAAATAAACACAAAAGATAGTATAAAAATGATTTGAACTTTGAAAAGACACCTAATTCCACATTTGAACAAAACCTCACATTCCAGCAGCCAATGAAACTGTATCATTTATGCTATTGATTTGACTGCTGTCACAGAAAACCAGTACAAAAGTGGCTTAAGGGCTTCCCTGGTGACGCAGTGGTTGAGAGTCCGCCTGCCGATTCAGGGGACGCGGGTTCGTGCCCGGTCCGGGAAGATCCCACATGCCGCGGAGCGGCTGGGCCCGTGAGCCATGGCCGCTGAGCCTGCATGTCCGCAGCCTGTGCTCCGCAACGGGAGAGGCCACAACAGTGAGAGGCCCGCGTACCGCAAAAAAAAAAAAAAAAAAAAAAAAAGTTGCTTGGCTAACATCTTTCTCTCACACATATATAATTGGGTATAGGTAGTTCTGGAACAATATGTAGGCCTTATGTTTTCAATACCTTAGACCCTCTTATCCAACTGCCCTGCCACCCTGAGCCTTTATCCATATTCAAATCAGTAAGACGAGGAAAGGGTGCAGGAATGGCCACACCCCTGGGTAAAGGCAAGACCCAGAAAGAGTACACTTCTTTTTTTTCCCTCATATTTCATGTGCTAGAACTTAAGTTGTATGGCGACACCTAGCAATAAGGGCTGAGAAATGGAGTCTGCATCCTGGGCAAGGTGTCTGCTGAAAATTCTATTATCAAAGAAGAAAGAGAAAATATTTATCGAAGGATAACTCATAACATGAATATGTTGAGGGACAACACCTAACATAAATATATTCCAGTATATCATGGCATGTTGTGAGTGAAATAAACAGGCTGTGTATGTGTTCTGTGGCCATTAAGGATAGCCACACATACTTACTAGGAGTGTCAATTGGTATCTGTATAAATACTTGACGCTTTAACTTCACACTGCAGAATACCTTTCCATGTTAGGAAACTATTTTATGTGTGGAAGTGATGTGGATCAAATGCTATACTCTTTCTTATGGAAAAATTGCTCAGGACCAAAATATTATACTGTATATACTGTACTTTATCTGTGGATAAATGTAATACATTGATTAGCAATGACTGAAAAAAATCAAATATTATCTCCTTACCCTATCTTTAAAATATGTACGTATTTGATAAAAGCACACCTATACCTGAAAAGACTTTCTCATTTCTTGCTATAACCTTCCTGATCCTTTCTATGTCCTGAATGCCTATATGGGGGCTTTGTAGCATGAGAAAGCTAACATTGACCAATGGGTGACATAAAGTACATAGTAAATTATGCAGAAGATGGAATGGACCAAGATAGGAGGTCAGCTAGAAAAATATTAAAGGGAAGGGAAAAATTGTCTAAGAAATAAAAACCTAAAAGATGGTTAAGCTGTGGCCCCAACATTGAATGAAAGCAAGGACTAGTGGAAGAATTAGAGTTTGTTAATAAGCCTAGTATCAGTTGACAAAGAGGGAAGGGATGGGAAACAGAGTAAAGTATACACAGCTCTGCAGATAGATTCATAATAACAGTATGATTTTACATGAAGGTCACACTGGTTTTAAAGACACAGGCTTATTGAGCAGATTGTATTGTTGTTAAACCTTTTTCCCTAGTTCTAACATTAGGGCTGGCAGAGAAAAGTTGTTACCAGGTGGAAAGTCAATGTGTAGATGGATAACATCAGGTCTTCTCAGCCATATTTTTAACTGGATTTGCGTCCCAGGTAAAACTGGCACCTTTGTGAGTAGCTCATTTTGTGTGTTAAGCCACAGAAAACCATCAGATTTTTTTCATGCTATTTAAACTAGGTTTTTGGCTCATAAACAACTAGAAAGCCAAAAATATATCTGCAGGTATTTGGGGCTCAAATATTTTGCCTCATAGCAAACATAATTCCCCTAAATCCAACCAGAAATGCAAAAACATTTGATTATATGATACAGGATAACACTAGATATACTGTCTGGTAAAATTAATCAGTAATTAATATTGAGCATCTTCAATATCCCAGGTCCTGTTCTGTGGACGTGGTACACCACCATGAGCCAGATGGTAGAGTTCCTTACATTGTGAAGCATATAATCCCTGAAACACTGCTGAAGTCCCCAAATAAGGGTTTTGTTTGACTAACACATAAGGCCAGCACTGAGGCAGGAAGCATTAGTGCGAGAGAAGGGGAGTGAGGGCACAGGAGGAATAGGGCCGGGGAGAAGAAGGAAAACAGGAAGAAAGAGAGAGAGACAGAGAGGGACAGAGAGAGAGAAGGATGGGCTAAAGTAGGGTACCAAGGGAAGCACCGGTCAATTGCAAGAAAAAGCAATGACACAATTCCTTGACAAAAAGTGGATTTGTAGGAGGCTAGAATCAGATCCTATCTCAACAGGATGCAGTTATGGTTATCACCAGCACAGGTTTAACAAGGAGACAAGTAACATGATTTTGACTTCCGCCATTACAGAGCAGGTGGAGACAAATAATATTTCCTGCCATTTCACAGGAGGAACTCTGCCGACTAGAGCCAGCCCTCGTGGGCTGTGTCTCCACCAGGCTGAAGGTGAAGACCGGATAAGCTCATATTTCAGGATCCTCAAATGTCTTCACCTTGGAGGGACTTTCCCCAGTTTCCTCAGCCAAGTTAGTTGCTTGATTCTCTTCACCCACAGAGGACTTATTCCTATTAGAATGTTTACTGCAAATACATCTGATCCCACCGTTGCTAACGAAAATGTCAGCTCATTTGGGGAGAGTTTTATGTCTGTAGCAATTTAATTTTGTGTCTATAGCATCCATCTCAGAGCTTAGAACCCTGTTCATAAGTGTTTAAATGAATGAATAGCCATGTCATGGTAAAGGATTTACTTTCAGAAGACTATATCAGGAGTCAAGAACCCGAGTCATAAGGATACAGAAGAAATGAAGTCATACAACCAAAATCAGTGATCAGTTATCCATAACCTCCTCTCTGTTCTCCCTGTTATTTCCATGCTAAAACAGGGCATGAGGGGACAAGAGGGAGGGAAGAATTATGTAAAATCTGGGTCTCTGATCTCTAGTTGCTCTGGTCTCTTCAAATTTGAGATGATTATTACCCTTTGCCACAAAACAATTAATTGTCACTAAATAGTTATATAGCAATCTGAGTGGTAAACGTTATTTAGAAACTACTCAGTTGTCTCCTGAAAGGAGTGGGCAAGGGTGAGTGTAAGGAGGAAAATATTAGAATATCCGTTCACATTTATTTGTAATTTATCCTTTCACTTTGTATATATTTCATAAGACATATGATATATTAAATGAAAGCATATGTTATAATTTGTAAGTAAATAGCATACACGTCCTCCCTGAAAAGTACATAATCAAAAATGTTGGGAGGCCACTGGTTTAGAAAAGCTCTAGTTTTTCTGGTTAATGTCATTGTGAGGACACTGGGAGTAGAAGAGAGATGACAGGAATAACAGAGTAAGAAATTAAAAGACAAATGAATAAGGGAGAGAGAGGGGCTCCTGTTCAGAGAGTGCCAGACAATAGTAAATTTATTTTTAATTTCTGTTGTGAAAACCACATCAAGTAGGGAGATTTGATGCTAGATGCCTTTAAGGCAGAAAAATATACTGTGAATGAGAACAATTAGATTTGAAATGTTTCTTGTTCCAGATATTTTTGAAAAAAAAGTAGTTATGATGTGTGATGGGCCTCTGATCCAAGCAGTGACTTGGACCAAAACTGCAAATTTACATTATTAGTAACAAGATCATTAATAAGTTCACATTAACCCAGCATCAGCTTTTGTTGGAGCAAGAATTAATACACTTTTATGATGTTATTTTAAATAATTAATGGGTATTTCAGAGCCAACTGCACATTAGAGGCTATCGTAATAGTGAAACTGATTTAGTTTCTTCCTGATGGATTTCTGTTACTATAAACCAGGACCAACTAATTAATCTTTTAATACCAACAAAACTAGCATAGGTTTTGGCTGCCTCTCTCGAAGAAATGCCAGTATCCACAAAAGTGGGGATAACTAGCAAAACCTACAACACAGAGCCCTGCCTCTGTTATCTGGGCACTAAGCACAATGGTGCCAGTGGAATCTGTTCATTTTCTGGCTCGTGTTCTTAGAAATAAAGTACTTATCCCTGCTGCCAACAAGATCTCTATCCCACAAATAATTTTCTGTCAAGAAAATTATAGTGGTACTTTAGAGATAACCTCACAATTTTCAAAGGAAATACAAGCAAATAGGAAAGTCCACTTTTATTCTTTTTTCAGTTCTATTTCTACATTGGCATAGGAATAAAACTAGTGATTAATGAACCTCTTCCATTTTGGGTTCTGTTTTTTGAGCCAGTAAAACTTCAAAAGGATATACTGTTTTTCATATACATTGAAAGCTAACCCAGAGGGTTTTTTTTTTTAAGTTTGAAATAGCATCATTATTTAGTCTAGGAAATGAATAGCTTTGGTCTGAGCTTAATTTTCTAACCAAGAAATTAAGCTGTGATGAGGAGTATCATCTAAATTGAGGGGTGTTATTTAATTTGTGGGCACTTTATACGTCCCTGAAAAATGGAGACAACAGTCCCTATATCACAAGGTCGTTAGGGTTATTAAATGAGATGGAAAATATTGTTCAGCGCTACGTAACACAACCACTAGAACAATCCATTACTTAACCAAAATTTGAGGTGAAGGTTTGACAGATAAATAACTGAAGAATTGCAGAATTAGATCTGGGAATAGGTTAAGTGCTAGTGGAATCTATAGTCACAGTATATACAGTCAACCAGGGTATAGTAGCTACTTTAGTTGGAGATTCCTCCAATGTTTCACAGCGCATGGTAAATCTCCACAGCTTCTACACTGTGGTGCTATACATAGAACGAAGTAATTAAGCCAATGGACTCTAAAAGCAAACTGCTTCCCTCACTCACAGCTTTGTAATCACGTAGGTTACTTACTGTCTCTGTGCCTTGGTTTTTTCACTTGTATAATGGGATGCTTCATTTTGTTTTTGGGAAGATTAAATAAGTTCATAAGTATAAAGTAGTTAGAACAGTGCCTGACACATAGTAAACACCATGTGACTTCAGCTATTAGTAGTAGGAGTTGTTGTTTTCTGTTTGTTTGTTTCTTTTACTAAATTGCTCTAGTTACAGATCTAAGAATAAGCTGAACTGTCTGGGAATAATTGTGGAAAAAGACTGACAACATTTGAGAGAGAATTTAGAAAGTAAGTCAACCCACATGTACATCTTTGCTATCTAATTATCATTATAGAATAGAGTCTGGAATATGCATTCATTAACTAAATAAATATTAAGTACCTTCTGTTCCCCCCATGCACTTTGCCATGTATGGTGTAGAATTTGAATAAGAATCATATATGCATCCTTAGCTGAAGGAGCTTACACATTAGTAGGGGCAATGTAACCAAAATAACAAATAACAAAATAATCAGTTAAACTAACTTTAATAGCTATTACTATTAGAACCTAATGTAATATTAGGTTTTGAACCACAAGTACAGAAACATCCTGGCTCAACCTAATCCAAGGTAGAAAGTATTAAGATCTGTGGAGCTAGAGCTTTAAAAGCTAGGGTAGGGACCCCATCCAGATGAGGTCAGGGAAGGCTTCACCAAGGGGTGCCGGAGCTGAGCTTTGAAGGATGAAATGACTTTGCATTTGTGAGAATGAGAGAGAGGGATCTCTCTGTGCTTACTTTAACTGTTCTTGGGAAATACAATTTTGTTTTTAAATACACAGACTTAAATCTTAGGGAATAAGTGAAATAAGCAAATACTTCCAAAAGGCCCTTTTGTAAACGGACACTTTTAAATGCTAAGGTCTTCTTTTTACAGAATATTTCATGGTGATGTGAAAATCAAAAGAGGATGGATGGTACTTCATATGCCAGACTTTAGCTTTGGCAAAACAGCTTTCTGTTTCCAAACTTAGATTTTAGCTAAGTAATTTCTGGGTTCACTTTATCTTAAATAAATAAATACATAATCTAGGTTTCAATATACTAATGGGTTCTGAAAAAAATGCTAGCCATGTTCATTTGCTCCCCAGCTAGTGTTTGATTAGTTAGCAGAAAATTGAAATGAATTACGGAAATTTGCTTGATGACTAAAGCATCAACAAAATGGTTCGACTATAAATTAATGATGAGAAGAGAGAGTGATTCCCACTAACTTTCACACCCTCATAGATATGTAAGGATCATGTAGGGAATGCTATCAATTTTTTTATAATTAAGGACGACTGTCACAAAGTTATTTAAAAGCATAACTGCCTAAAATCATGAAAAGTAAAAGCAAGAGGATAATTCATTTTTTGCTAAAAATTAAATTGCAGTTGTGATGTTTTGTATTCCACTCACATACTGGCCTTTGGAAATTGGAAATTTTCTTTAGAGTGCTTCAACGAGGTACCCAAAGTTGATTCAGTCAAAATGTAACAGATGAGAAATGTGCTTTATAAATATCTCATAAAAGGTAAAGCTTCCATTTTCATTTTACTTGAGTATAAATCAAGCAGTTCTTTAATAACACGAGCCCATAGGTTCTATGAGTAATGGGAATTCTCTGATGGATGACAAGCTCAGAGGACAGCATTCAACCACGATGTAGCTCACAGTGTTGTTACACGACAGACTCTGAGTGAAAAAGACTAGTGCTCACGTTCAGTGTGCTGGGTAACAGCCTTCGTTTCTGACATTATAATTTAAATATTATTTAGATTAAATGTCTGTGTATACTACAAAATACATTTATGAACTTCTGAATGACTTAACCTTTTTCTTAAGAGAATTAGGAAATATATAAAGCCCAAACCTATAGCAGGAAATCTAAGGATAAAATAAGTTCACTTAACAAAAATATTCTATAAATATACAAAATTAATAAAGAATACATGTATATGCATATAAATTAAGTTTCAATATCTGCAGTAATCAAGCACAATCTGAGATGCGATATTTGGCTACCTGCAGTAAGTACAGTCTCTACTGAGACTTGGAATAGAGGACAAATCACACAGGAACTAAGTGGTCTGTATTGCAGGGAGGTTAGTAAGTCAGCTGATGGTGCTCTGCTCCCATGAGTGCAAAGGAAACCAGAAGCAGGCTCCGCCTCTGTGGTTAATATCACCTTTGAGGCCTGTGGACCATTTTCTCACACCCTCACCCCTCAGAGGCACAGGGAAATGGAGTTTGAGCCAACGCAGCCGACTAGAGCCTACATTAAGAAACAAACAGCTGAATTCTTGGTGCAGCGGAATTTCTTACAGTGTGTATTTGCCATTGCGTACATGGGACTTTAATTTTCAATCCATCCCTCAATAAACTCCCTTGCATTTTGTCTCCATTTTGCTGTAAGATGGTCACATGATGTTGAATGTCCTGTCATGTGTTCATTTACCCAACAAGCAAGATGTTGCTCAGTCGACTCGTCTGTTGTAGGCAGCATCCTACGGACAGATAAGGGATGAGAGATGGAGAATTTGCTTTTCATAGGTTTATGGAATGTTCCAGCAGGAAGAGACTTAAAACATTCTTGCATTTCACTTAAACTGGAATAATGTGTGTGTCTTGACAAGGCCAAGGAGCTGTAATTTAGAGTGTTAATAGTGGTATGTCCTGTTACCAATGCAAAGTTGCTGCCCCACGGGGAAGATGCTGACTTGCATATTATCATGGAAAAGCTATAATTTAAAAGTAATCAGAAAGAATTGGCCAACATCGAAATGTAACACAAACCTAATATTAAGGTTTTTTTGAACGATGAAAGGAAATGTTTTACCCTCCTATTTCAGACATTCGTCCACTTTGTGTGCAGGAAAAAAAAAAACAACACATCTTTGAGAATTTAACTACCATTTCAGGTATATGCTGACAAAAATATAAAATAAATTTTTAGAAGCTGAAAATAGAGTCTAAAGTGAAGTTTTTCTCAGCTTCTCTTGCTTTCTAGTTTTATAATTAAAAAATGGCTCTTTCCTGAGGCATGAATTTTCATTTAATTCAATTATTCTGTACTCTTTCCCTTGATCAACCTAGACTTTTATCATAAATATTATCTCTCTCCACTTAGAAGTTACAAAGTGCTTTCTCTCAGATGTCCACTGTGTTTGGGTTGGGGCATGATAAATTTTAAACAAGCTGAAAAGTATTTCAAACAATTTCCATACTGTGAGCAATCCTTAAGGAGGCCAGAGGAGAAAAGAAGCTAGCCAGCTATTTCAGCATCATCTTCATGCAAATTTTTCTTTAAAATATATTAGTAATCATGTAAAGCACTAAATTTTTATGCTTAAAATTCTATCTAGACTAGAAACAAAAAGCGTGCAAAGTTGTACATTGGCCCGTCCTGGGCAACTTACAATGGAAATAAATCCATTTTTCCCATGCAATACCCTATAGTTACTGTAATCCTGAATTTCCAACCCTGACCACTGAGAAAATGTATGTTCTTGATAGAGAGTGAATGGGCAATAGTTGTATTGCTTACATGAAGCCAGTTGATTAGGAAATTTAATTTCTAACTTTCACATAAATCTTTTCATTTTTAAGGGGACCGCGTTTACTCGGGAGATGTATTGATACATAAGTGAGTGAGTGAGTGAGTGATGCGTTTGAGGTGCTGCTCAGTGTGTGTGCTCCCAGCATTCCCTTCTAAAATCACAGGACTGTGCTCTGCTCAGCTGGCGCTCTGGTTGTTGTGCCGATCATCACAACAAAAACTGGTGCACATAAAGTTGTTTGAAGCAGGGAAGGATGGGTGGGGACGGTATACGAGAACTGGGAGAGTACAGGCTCTAAGGGGGAAGGAACATGTTTAGGCTCCTCTTTGTTATCAATCTACATTGAAGTCATTTCAAATCTATGGTTTATGCTGAAAGACCAAAACAGAGTATTGTGAATAATCAAAATGGCCACACCATAGTTTCCTACACAATATGGGGGCTTGTGGCACAAAAAGTAAAAGTCAGTCTCTCCTAAGGAGGAAATAGTAGATGCGTTAGTGGAAGCCAGGACCCCCCGCTACTGGAAGAGAGTATAAAGCAGTACAAAGTCATGCTTAAAATACCAAAGAGGTGTAGCCAACACACTTAAGGTGAATCATAACCGTGTCTAGGGATGTTTGATGTTGTTGTTGTGCATTTCAAATCCATGGGAGTTACACATGGCACAGTGTTTTGAAGTTAGTGTTACCATTTCAACCACTTACCAATAAAACTCGATTCTGGAAGAATTATTAGCAAATTAGCAAATATTTCCCCCCCTGAGGTTGCTGGCCATTTTTAGATGCCTGGGAATCTCTCTCCTGCAGGTCAACTATTATACAAGCCCCGGTCATGGTCAGTGGGCACCCAGGTGAGAGGAAGCAGACAGAACTGCTTATGTTCAAAGTGACATATTTACCTTCACCCCCTGCTGCTGCCTTGGTTCTTGCGGCACAGAATTCCATTGCCACTTTGAGAACACCCTTCTGCATTCCTCACCTTCTGCTCATGCAACTTTTTGAAACCAAAACAGTTAAACAGGTACAGACAGTTAAGAGTGAGTCACAAGCAGTACTCACCACTCAAACGTACAGTCCCATCCTTTCACTTAGGAAGGAGTTTAAATTTACTTTGAAGCAATGCGAATAAAGCTCTAAGAATTACTGGAAATGGATCCATGCATCAAAGACATGTTTCAGAAATGCAAAATGTTTATTAAAAACTGCTGTTAGATGCATGTTGTTCCATGCCTATATACCTGTGGACTAATCATAGTTCTAGAAAGTTCAGGTGAAAATTTAGAGATTTGGAATCCATCTTTACTTTGGGCACACAAGCACCAGTGAGTTTAGCTGTAATGAGTAGTTGTTATGGAAATGATAATTCTACATCCTCAATATTTCTCATGCCATTCCTCTTAATCTTCCCACAGTCTCTTGCTCAAATTACTGCTACATCATCCTAACTGGTTTCTTTGTCTCCAGTTCTAATCTCTATCAGTCCATTATCTATACTGCAGTTCAAATTATCCGTATACAATGCAGTTCTGTCACACTCCTGCTCATAGCTTTAAAATTCCAATACGCTAGACGAGGTTTTTCAAGGACAATCACACTCTGGGCCCTGTTTGCCTACATAGTCTCATTCTGCTGTGCTTCTGCTCACCTTATATTTTATAGCCACATTCAACTTCCCCTAGTTACCTAAGCTCACCGTACTCTCTCTCTCTCTCTCACCCAGAAAGTTCTCCCCAGCCCACCTTCCTGTCCTTACCATTCTTCAGATTTTCTCTTACATGTCACTTCACCCAAATAGTCTTCCCTGAACCCCTCAGACTGAACTGGGACCTCCTTCCAGGTGTTCTCTGTGTACTGTAACCCCCACGTACCCTTCCATCATGCTTACCTCGCTGCGTTATCTATTATCTATTCCCTTCTTCATACTGCGTTAGTTGAGTTGTGGCCCCCAGAAGGCATGTGTGTGTCCTACACCCTGGAACCTGTGAATGTGAACTTATTTGGAAAAATGGTCTTTGCGGATGTGATTAAGTTAAGGATCTCAAGATAAGATCATCCTGGATTATCTGGATGAACCCAAAATCCAATGCCCTGTGTCTTTATAAGAGACAGAAGAGGAGACACAGACCCAGAGGAGAAGCCATTTGGAGATGGAGGCAGAGATTGGAGTGATGCAGGCCAACAGGCAAGGAACACCTGGAGCCACCAGAAGCTTGAAAAGGCAAGGAAGGCCCCTCCCCCTAGAGCCTTCTGAAAGAGCATGGCTCTGCCAACACACTTTGACTGCTGGCCCCAGGAACTATGGGAGAAAAAATGTCTGTAGTTTTAAGGCACTGAGTTTTTGGTAATTTGTTACAGCATCCTCAGGAAACCAGAACACATATGTACACTTCAAACTAAATTCCTCGAAGGCAGAGACTAGGATACTCACAATTTATTCATTATTCTCTCATCACGCCTAGCATATGCCTGTCTAAAATAGTGTGCACTTATTAGACTTCTGTAGAATGAGTGATTGAGTGGAGACGAGCACGGTATTTCAAGCATTATCTTAGCGCACAGTAATAGTTAAAACTGCTCTTTTCACTGTCTTCTTGTTCCAATTAAATCACTTAATCACCTCACACTATATTTCCTTATCTTTAATACTACCTGATAGCTCTTAGGAAATTGTAATTAAAAATAACTGTAAACTATAGTGAATAATATGAGGACTTTTCTACATAAAATATGCCTAATTTTGTTTGAGAAATAGCATGCTTTCCACAAGTAATTATATGAAGTCAAAATTCCTGAATTAATTCCAAGATTTAAACTGCCTCACCGTTTAACTCACAAAAAGGATGCTTTCAGTAAGATAACATTGGCTTATTAATCAACTATCCTTTTATTATGTAAGTGATACATGCACATGGCCAAAATAAAGTATAAAATGAAAAATTACATTTCCTGATTTAGTCTCATTTTTTCAAAGGCTACAATCATTAACTGTTTCCAATTCTGGTTCATTACCTATATGACTATAAATACAAGCTTTTAGTTATAGTTATTAATTAATGACATGACACAGAGTTTATGATGTCCATTTGTGAAAGATGAGGTATTTTATTTGTATATTTAACAAATATTCTTTTGCCGTTATAACAAAGGACCTTAAACTATGCGCTCAAACAACAGAAATTTATTGTCACGGTTCTGAAGACTAGAAGTCTGAGCTCAAGGTGTCTGCAGAGTTAGTTCCTTCAGGTGACTGCTATGGGGAGCCTGTTGCATGCCTCTCTCCTAGCTTCTGGTGGTTTGCTGGTCATCTTTAGTGCTGCTTGATTTGTATAAACACCTGATCTCTGCCTTTATGTTCTAATGGTGCTGTGTGTGTGTGTGTCCATATTTCCTCTTTTTATAAGGATACTTGTATTGGAGTGGAGGCTCACCCTCCTCCAGTATAACGTCATAGATTTTCAGCATATGAATTTGTAGGGTGAAGGGAGCCACAGTCCACCCTATAACAACTGCTGATGTTATGCCAAGGACTGTTGATGTAATGGACTAGAACTGTGGGCTGACACATTTTCTATCACCAAAAACATACATTTCAATAGAATTTAGCATTTTCATACTAGCTCAAAGCTTCTCCCCGGCACCAACTGAGTTTTATTATTTATGCTATTTATTTATTTATATCATTTTTATTTCATTATTTATGTTCTAGTATCTGCCTTCATGAATATGCCTGCTAAATAAAATGCTTATTTCCTCTATTTGTTGATTTATCCATTTTAAATAATACTTATTGTATTACCATTTCAAAAGTTTAGAAAATTAGTGCATATCCATTGGTCTGTCTGTTCTCCCCTACTCTGTCTTTTAATTTTTGTTAATAATATTATTTCTAGAGTTTCAAGACTTTAACATATATCTTCTCTCTTGTGACTGTAATTAATTGTTCCATGCTTCATCTATAGCTTAATTATAAAAATTCAAAATCCATAAAAGGCTGTATTATATGTAAATATTCACTCAAGAAAAAAACAGTGAAATTGGACCCACAGAGAAGCAGATATAGCCTATATTATAAAAGGGGGATCACTCAGACACCAAGGTCTAATAGATTTTCTTTTAAATTTCTCCTACTTTGTTTCCATTTTCTGTGTCACACAACTGTCTTCTATCTATGTTCTTTATTTTTCTTATTTACTTTATGGTTGACATATCTCTTTGAAAAACTTCATCACATAGGGTACATATTTTTTAAGTTCTTTTACATCCATAAGAATCATTATTTTGCCCACATTTTAATGAGTAAACAGGTTTAGAATTCTAGGCTTAGTTGATGGCATTCCTCAACTTTCCTGTGACCCTGTATTTAAGCTGTGAAGATCTACATCACAGTGTTAACTTGTTTTTTGTTTTTGCTTTAAGTCTCTGAATGTTTTAAAGATATCTTCTTTATCCTTGAAGATATAAAAATTTATCAGGATGTAATCTCCCATTGTTTCTGTTGTTTCTGCCCAGAATTCCTATTAGATGTTTTTGAATAACCTGTATCTAAGTCTCTTAACTTCCATCTCTTATTTGACATTTATTTGTATTTTTTGCTTTATTTATGTTTTGCTTTATTTACCAGATCAGCAGCTTGGTCTTCAGATGTATCCATTTTATTATTCACTATCCATTAAACTATTTATTGTTTAGGTTATATTTTTAACTTACATAGCTCTTTTTCTGTTTTAACTCAATCACCTAGTCCATAAACAGTTATTGAGCACTTACTATGTACAAAGCACTCTTCTGGATGTGAGGGATACAAAATAATATCTTCTCTCACAAGGACTTAGTTTCTAGTGTAAGGAAGCATAAAATAAACCAACTAAGGAGTGAGCTGAACAAATGAAGGAAAAGAATCGAAGAGTAGGAGCCTAGAAGCCATGTAAAGAAGCTGACTCTAAAAGAAGAGGGAAATCAAACTTTTAAAATGCTATGGGTTGATCAAGGAGAAATTTGGCATTGAACAACGTAAAGTCCATTGGCCAGCTTGTTTGTAGCAGTCTGGGTAGGAACAGATGCTTGCTTTCAGTGAGGTTGAGAGCAAAAGGGAGGATGGTAATTGAAGAAAGTGAGCAAAGCCAACTATTAAGTAATGATTCAATATTTGCTGTAAAAGAACATGAAGAAAGAGGAGGATGTAGTGTCAAGAGAGATTTTTTTTAAAATTTTAATGGGAGATATTTGGACATCATATTTGGAAGCTGATAGAAATGACCCAGTAGAGGAAACATCATTGATACAGGAGAGGAGGCCGCTCTAGGAGTGATGTCCTTGAACTGTAACATGTTCTCTTTGCTGGTAACATGTTCATGTTTTATAGATGCGACATTCTCTCAAATCTCTCTGAGAATACCAATTATGGAAACAATTTCATGTGAGGTTTTGAGGTTGTTAATGTGTTGGTGGTATTTCCTGAATTATTTCCTTTTGTGCAGTGGTCTGTTTCCCTGCTACTGATTTTTCTTAAAGATACAGTGATTTTGGTTAGCCTTTCCTAGTGTGGCGAAGGAAAATTGGTTAGACTAGGTGGCCGGTTTGATCTCTCTGTGATTCTTGTAGGAATATATCACTTATGTGTGACCACTTCTCGTGGGTCTACCTTATCCACATGCATATCAGCATGAAAAGGTACTATAATAAATTCCTTGCTATCTCCCTGGATCCATTTTTTTCTCTTATACTAGCACATTCTACATAGTATAATCAGATTTAACCTTCCTAAGAAAACATCATCACCAGGTGATTTCCCTTCATTAAAACAAACAAACCTAATCCAATCTTGGTTTTTATCAGAAAAGATCATATCCCCCAGCTTGTATTTTAAAGTCCTCTGTATTTAGTCCTTGTTAAAAGGTTAAGCCTATTCTCACTACTCTAATGAGTCCTATAGAAACACTACAGATCCATGCTCTTTGGCCACCATGGGCTCTTAGAGTCTCTTAGCAGTTACTCTATACACTTAACTTGCCTCACTCCAGCATTTACCACTTAAATGTTCCACACTCATTCCACTTTCTTTAAGTTCCCAAAGCTATTATCTTCCTCCCTCCATCCTGAAAATGTCTTCATTGAGGAAAGAAGTAAAATGAATGAAGATTAATATTTTTTTTTCATCTTGTTTGCGGACGAACCTAACAAATGCCCTCATTTGGTGGTATATATATGCTCACTGAGGGCAGAGAATATGTGTTTCCCCGGTGTAGCCTCAGTGACCAATGTGGGATAGTGAAAAACAGGAAGTTGTCTAGTGAATGTATGGATAGATGGATAGATGGGCTGGTGGACAAACGAATGAGTCTGTACTCCCCCATCCACAACTGACTACAGAACTGTCTCCAATTTCAGTAAGGTTGATGTAGAAGAAAAACACAGCTTCCCTTACTATGGAAGAAGGGGAAAAGAAATACTCACTATGCTGTCTTCTCATGTCCTTGACTCTGATGTTTTACTCTTTGATTTCACATACACGAAGGCGTGTATTCCACAATAAAATTATAATTGCATGAACATATAATTTTGTTAATTTACTCAATCATTAATTTATTCATTTAGCATTTTTTACCATATAACATTTGAGCATTTTTATTAGTTGCCAGATAACCAAAGATGAATAAGTTACTGTCATTATCTTCAAGAAATTAAAAAAACTTGAAGGAAAAACATTTATAACTGCAGCTCTCATGGTACATTCTCCGTTAACACAGTGACTGTTCATCCTGGTTGGTCCGGCTGCTCTGGTTATGCCGTTGTCCCCACATCCTGCCTGCTTAGCTCCCACTTTCACTCTGAAGTGTCCCATTTAGGTGACAGATTACTTATTTGACTTATGAACGAGCCATCCTAAAAAAAACCGTGGCATGGATGTGTATGTAAAAATGAAAATATTCTTTGTCTCCTCTAAATTTAAACTTCTTCGAGGCATAAGAAAATTCTGTTGAAATTATTAGACTATATTTGCTTATGTATTTAATTTTGCTAATATTTTGAAACCTCAATCCAATTGCTTGGACAGAGATTCAGCTGTGGATAACTGGTATAATGTTTTAAAACCATCATAAAAATAAAGCTCTTAAAACTGTATGTTCACAGAAAGCCATGGAAGAACCAACATTCACAAAGCAGTAAATGATTTGCAAAGCAATTAGGTTGCTGAAGTAATATTAAAATAATTTCTCATTCATTCTATTTAAAGTTCAAAAAGTATAAATGCTTACTGCTTTTAAATGGATATGTTTCCACATCACAATTCACTCCTACAGCTTCTTTTGTTCCAAGAGGCAACCTACTCACTTTTCTGATTCCCTGGGAAATAATAAATGTACTGAGAACTGATTCTTGTAGAAGTTTCTGTGTCACCCATTTGTAATTCAGTGGAGAGCTGATTATGAAATAAAGACCCAAGCATGTGGCAATGACAGAAAATATGGGGTTGAAGGAAATGATGAGAGTGTAAGTTCATTCTCTTTTTAGAGTCCACATCATTTCACTCTTGCTAATTAGTTTTCCAAGATGACATCCTTGTCTCTTTCACATCACAAACTCAATTCTTAATCCCAGGTACCCAACACTTGTTGATCACTGACCTCAGTCCTTAGTATGTTCTTCTAAGAAGAAGCCTCAGGGTTTGTTATTTCTTCCAGTTTACCCTCAGGGCTGAAATACACCCAGGAGTCTCCCCATCCCTGGAAGGGATTCTGTGGTTACACTTATGTCTTTCTTTTCATCATGAAACTAGTACTGTTTATAATCTTTATTTTCTATGGTTGCTATTCATAATAGAGTCTTTTATTCACTTTCATTCTTTAATTCACTAAGTATGTCCAAAAGTCTCCATGGCTTCTGGGCACATGCTAACAATAACAGGAAATTCATTATTTGAACCACTATTTTTTAACCAAAGACCTGATAGGAAAGATGGCCTTTTGCTGGGCCCTCCAAAGTCAGAAGACTCAAGTCTTTTTGAACAAAAATGGAAAATCAAGGTTTTTTTCCAGAGTAAAGATTTTCAGAAACAAACTTTAATTATTAGGATATCTGTACTGTACTGTCAAAACACCTTTTAAAGGCAGTTTTAAACGAATTCAACCCTGATACAACGTAAGTCAAAAAAAGAAAACTAGCTACAAATACTAAGAAATTTAAAACTGAAATTATAGTGTGGTCTTGTCTATTAAAAAGGCCATTATAATTATATCACTCACAAAATACGTTCTTATTCAATTGCCCTTTGATTTAGTGTAAAATCACAGGAAACTTAGTGACCAAATGAAAGAAAACAGAGAAAAAAAATCGGGGAATGAATCTCAGAGGTATTTTGTTCTCAGGAAGCCAGATTCACATATTTTCACATACATACTACAAACAGCAACAATGAATCTGTTGTTGCTTCTTATGTTATAATGGAGGGGACACAGAGTTAGCTCGAGGAAGAGTGTTGACAACACCTCTGAAAGCACCTCTGAGCAAATCTGTCCCCTCCTCAGGCTTGCGTCCTCATTATTCAAGGGAGGGCGTTGAATTAGAAACCTGCACATTCCTCCCAGCTCCTCACTTCTCTAATCCCCAACATACTTGTTTGTTAGTAAATTGTGTTTGTGTCTCAATGTAATGATTGCTTATTTGTCAGTGTTTACTTTCAAGCATTAAATTTATCTCTCACAAGCACACAAAGTTGTCATTGAAACTGAGAAGTTTCATTGTCACAAAAAAAGAACTTAAAAATTCTCTTTCAGGGACTTCCCTGGTGGCTCAGTGGTTAAGAATCCTGCCAATGCAGGGGACACAGGTTCAAGCCCTGGTCAGGGAATATCCCACATGCCACAGAGCAACTAAGGCCATGTACCACAACTACTGAGCCTGCGCTCTACAGCCCACGTGCCACAACTACTGAGCCCACATGCCACAACTGCTGAAGCCCACACACCTAGAACCCGTGCTCCACTTCAAGAGAAGCCACTGCAATGAGAAGCCCATGCACCACAACAAAGAGGAGCCCCCGCTCACTGCAACTAGAGAAAGCCCACGCACAGCAACGAAGACCCAATGCAGCCAAAAATAAATAAATTTATTTTTTTTAAATTATCTTTCAAAAATCCATCTTCCTATTACATGTGGATGCTTTACTCAGAGATGTCACCTGAGCACTGGGTGTCTGTCTTAGTCTGCTCAGGTTGCTGACCGAAATACCATAGGCTGGGTGGCTTAAACAATAGACATTTGTTTTCTCACAATTCTGGAGGCAAGACGTCTGAGATCAGGGTGCCAACATGACTGGATTCTGGTGAAGTGTTTCCTCCTGGCTTTCAGATGGCCACCCTCTCACTGTGTCCTTACATGGTGGAGAGAGGAAGCTCAGCTCTGGTGTCTCTTTCTTTTTTTATGAGGATGCTAGTACCATCATGGGGGCTCCAAACTCATGATGTTATTTAAACCAGCGGTCCCCAACATTTTTGGCACCAGGGACCGGTTTTGTGGAAGACAATTTTTCCACAGACCGAGGCCGGCGGCAAGGGGATGGTTCAGGCAGTAATGCAAGCTATGGGGAGAGGCAGATGAAGCTGTACTCACTCGCCCGCCACTCACCTCCTGCTGTGCAGCCCAGTTCCTAAGAGGCCAGGGACAGCCCTGGGGTTGAGGATCCCTGATTTAAACCTAATTATAGGTTTCCCCACTATAGGAAAGTAGAGCATTTCTATGAAACCTTTCCTAAACCAAAATGGCATAAAGCAAAGAAGCGATTACCTTAGGGCATATCTTGCTAATGGATGCACAAAATAAATCGAGATAAAACACAGATGCTCACAGGCACAATTCAGAGCTATGGGGTGTGATGCTGAGATGCTGAGTGTAGTTCCTGGGGAAGGAGCTTGGCAGTGCCATTCCACTGCTCTGGGAGCCTCTATAATGGTTGCAAAACCAATACTGAAAACTATCTTCACTTTTTGCCTTTTTTCATAAAAGCAAAAATCTTCTTCCGATTTCTTTCAGTTAGTGAAAACAGGTACTAATATAGGCCTTTCTTAAAAGCGAAGTTCTGCAAATCAAACTTTTGAAAAGCCATGGATACCTATACTTCCCATAGCCACCCACACCCCTAATGTCATCATACTAGGGATCAGGACTTCAGTGTATGAATTGGGGGTGGGCGCACAAATATTCGGTCCCTAGCAGTATCTCTTTTCACATACCAGGTCAGCATATTATCCTGTGCTCCACACTCCAGTGTTCAGCATCACATAGTCTGGCCCTTGGTGGTTCCTCAGAGATACTGCAGGTTCGGTTCCAGACCACTGCAATAAAGCAAATATTGCAATGAAGCTAATCACATGACTTTGTTGGTTTCCCAGTGCCTATAAAAGTTATGTTTAGGGCTTCCCTGGTGGCGCAGTGGTTGGGAGTCCGCCTGCCAATGCAGGGCACACGGGTTCCTGCCCCGGTCCGGGAGGATCCCACATGCCGGGAGCGGCTGGGCCCGTGAGCCATGGCCGCTGAGCCCGCGCATCCGGAGCCTGTGCTCCGCAACAGTGAGAGGCCCGCGTACCACAAAAAGAAAAAAAAAAAAGGTTATGTTTACACTATAGTGTAGTCTTTTAAGCGTGCAATAGCACTATGTCTAAAAAAAAAAGTACATACCTTCATTTAAAAATATTTTATAGCTAAAAAAATGCCAAAACTATTACCATAGCAATATAAAATATCAGAGATGACCGTAACAGATATAATAGTAATGTAAACGTGAAATATCGCGAGAATTACCAAAACGCGACAGAGGCGCGAAGTGAGCGGGTGCTGTTGGGAAAATGGTGCCGAGAGACTGCTCCGCGCAGCGTTACCACAGATATTCAGTTTGTTAAAAAAACGATGCTATATCTGCAAAGCACAATAAGGCGACGCGCAGTAAAATGAGGTACGCCTGTATTTATCTCTTCAATTATAACCTCTTTAAGGTAGAGACAGGTTTTTCTTTTTTCCTTACTCCTATAGTGACTAGTATTCAGGCATTCAGTAAATACTGATTGATTGATTGATTGATAGACCCTTTGTAGTGCTGAGTGAAAGGTTTTACCGAAAGGAAAAAAGTAAAGTTAATACATTTGAATTTGTAAAGGCTGTGTACTTAGCACTCTGCTGTAATACCCATTAAAACCATCAGTATGTTTACAACACAATGTAATTTTTCAATAGTCAATCTTTGTGTTTTTTCTGAATAGGGAACCCTTTAGCAAATGGCGTAGTTTTGTTTAAGACACACGCCTTCCCTGCCAGTTGCAGCTCAGGGATGCTTTTCCCAGTGAAGCCTGACCCAGCAAACCATTAGGGGAGTACAACTGTGTCCTAGGAGACGAATGCTGAAGATTTCTGGGGACAGGCCAAGTCTAACAGCGGGTAAAGCATTCCTAAGGATTAATGGCCATTCGTTCAAGACAGTTAAGGAATTCCTATGCAGGAATATGAATTAATTTAATACTGTTTGGAGAAAGTTATAGAAAAATAAACATTGAATGAAAACGTAAATATTTCTGCAAAATTTCCATCTTCTCATTACCTCTCTCATTTCCCTCTCCCAAGAAAATGAACAACCACTCCCTTCACTTAATATATGTGTCTGTCTTACGTACATGTAAGTCTGTAGTGCGAACAGCCTTAGTTTCTTCTGGAAGAAGACTAGGATTCCTAAGGTGAAGGACACTGCTCCCAGCCTCTCAACCTTTCCCTGGGAAAGTTAAAAATAAGTCCCACTGAAAAAATAAGTTGGCACGTGTTATTTGAGAAAATTGCCTTATTCCAGGAACTGTCTCATGTAGCAGAAATTTATTTACCATCTGTGTGGACTTTAAAATTTTTCCATCTTAACTGATACACAACTGAAATAGAAACAGACTTTCCGCGCATAGGTTTTCCACAGGCCTCAATTTTTTTTTTTTTTTTTTTTTTTCCGGTACGCAGGCCTCTCACTGTTGTGGCCTCTCCCGTTGCGGAGCACAGGCTCCGGACGCGCAGGCTCAGCGGCCATGGCTCACGGGCCCAGCCGCTCCGCGGCATGTGGGATCTTCCCGGACCGAGGCATGAACCCGTGTCCCCTGCATCGGCAGGCGGACTCTCAACCACTGCGCCACCAGGGAAGCCCCCAGGCCTCAATTTTTTAAAGGGTGTCAGCTAAGAAACTTTTGGGACTTTTATGGTCCCAGAGTGAGAGAGTCCCATGACTGCCCCTCAGCCCTGAGATCTTCTGGGGAAAGGCCCCAAGCGGCCCCAAGCTGATGTCACCCAGAGAAGTGGGTGAGAGTGGAAGTGGTAAGGGAATCCGCCAGGAGCATTCCAGGGACTTTACTGAAAGGCATTCTTTATACTAAATGGCCATTGGAATAGTCACCTAGCACTTTATCAAATAATAAAATAAAATAAAAATAAAAGTCCCTTGCGCAATAAATTACTTTTTTTCTGAATCACTTTTAAGTGATGTAGTCAGATAAGACAAATGTGCTTTCCTCTTTTTCAGCTGTATCAAAGGATTATTTTATTCAAATGTCATATTAAATTCTTCCACAAGAGGAAGTAACTTTGTTCACTAAGGGAAAAAAAATGAGGTTGGATGGGTGGCTGAACACAAGTGGATTTATTGTTAGGCAGTGCTTTATATAAACAACAATCAAGGGAAATCCAGTTGCCACTTTTTATACAAAATAAGCTGCCCTGTCTGGATGTTCTACAATATTGAGCTATTATACCACTATTCTGGTGAATAGAAACTAGAGTTGCTTATATATTTAATTTTCTTCAAAAATTATACTTTTCCTTCAGGAAAACTCAAGAGCTTTAGACTGTTTAGATGTCTGTATAGATCTTAGCAAAGCAATATCACTTCTCTAGACATGCAACTTCAACAACTAAAGTTGTTTAGAAGGTCAAAATCATGCCAAATTAGATAGGTTACATATTTCAGTAATATCTATCAATCATTTCTTATTGAAATAGTTCATGTTAATCTTAGCCTCCAAATACAAATTTCAATAAAACTTTCAGGATATGGAAAATTACACTGCCTATATATACTTTACCTTTGCAAATACCTGTAATTCCTATAATTTGAGCATTAACTATGTGCTAGCACCAGATCCACTCTTTATGTGCATTACCTCATTTAATCATCACAACAACTTACAAATTAGGTACAAAGTGGTAGATGAAAAAACTGAGGAGTTGGGCTTCCCTGGTGGTGCAGTGGTTGAGGGTCCGCCTGCCGATGCAGGGGACGCGGGTTCGTGCCCCGGTCCGGGAGGATCCCACGTGCCGCGGAGCGGCTGGGCCCGTGAGCCATGGCCGCTGAGCCTGCGCGTCTGGAGCCTGTGCTCCGCAACGGGAGAGGCCACAACAGTGAGAGGCCCGCGTACCGCAAAAAAAAAAATAAATAAAAAAAACTGAGGAGTTGACAAATAAGGAACATACTTCTGGGTCACAGAGCAATTAGGTATCAGAGCTATTATTCAGAACTCAGTGAGTTAGGGCTCCAAAGCCCATTATTCTAGCCATGGTATGGGCTCTAGGACCAGGCATTAATGTGAAAACCCAATTCTAATGGAATACATAGGATTTTTTTAGAAAAGCAATATTAATCTTATTTTTTAAGGCTTTATTTAAAATATAAATGACTCCCAGAACTTCCAAGACTTGTTTATTTACAAAATCGAAAAGAAAGGAAGTTTTACTCTTTGACCTATTCATTGGAAAATGGGCCTGTCGAAATCTAAAAGTCAGTGCTATTCTTCAGACTATAATCACTGTCCAGTATTCTCACACTCCTAGAAAGCATTGTTGCTGCACAAAATTAATAAAAGGTAGAAAGTATAAGAGACTCGATTCTGGAAAAATTCAAATATCCAGCTTGATTCTTGGATCTCACCACATATTAGATGGTGATGCTGAGGAAGTTATTTAATCTGTTAGTTGTATCTATCTGTAGGGTTGAAGTAACAATGAGACCTAAGTATGGAAAATTATTATCACAAAATCTGTCACAAAGGAGACAAATAAATGAATTCCTATGCAAGAGTATGCATTAATTTCATATTGTTTAGAGTAACTTGATTATAATGATCTGACTCCTGGGAACTGATATTGGCAAGGGTTGGTGGTACTAGGAAAATATGAGAAGTAGTACACATGTGACTGAATTCCACATATTCTTTAAAAACAACAGTTGCTTCTACAAGAACAAAACCCCTGATCACATCCTGGTTCTGCCTCCCCTCAGTATTAGTGTGTTACTGCTTTGCACAATTATTTTTGTATGTTTTAATAGTTTTAGGATAAAAAAGAGTATGGAATTGAATTAAAAAGCAAAATCAAGAGTCATAAAAGAAGAAAAGCTGAAAGATACTGAGGCAGGTGTATTAAGGAGTAAAAAAAGAATAATATAAACTCAATAAAAGTAAAGAAAAGAAATAATTAAGACAAAAACAAAAATTAAGGAAAAAAGCAAATATAAAATTGGAAGCATCGACAACAAAAAGTTGATTATTTGGAAAACTGAAAAATAAATATACCAAAACTTCTATCAAATCAAGAAAGAAAGAGAGAATTCACAAATAATATTAGAAAGTAGAATATAATGATTGATAAAGATTAATTAGAGAATACAATACTTTAGGTCAATAAACTTGAAAAATTAGATAAAATAGACAAATTACTAGAAAATATAACAACTAAACTTAACCAAGAAAAAATATAATCTTATAACACTTTAAAAAATAAAACATCTTTAAAATTCTTCTACAAAGGAAACACCAGACCCAGATGGTTTTACAAGCAATTTCTAGTCAGCTCTGAAAAAACAAATCATTTCAACCTCTTGTAAACTCTTCCAAGGAATAGGAAAGAATGAATCTCACTCAGGAACGCAGATGCAAAACCTGAACAAAATATTAGCACACAGACTACAACAGTATAAAACAAAATAAAACATCTTAACCAAATTGGGTTCATCCCAGAAATAAAGGGTGTTTTAACATTAGAAAATCTCTGTATGTCATTTTAAATATTTCTTTATGGGTTAAAGGAGGAAAAAAATGTATGATCATCTCAAGAGATGCAGAGAAAGTATTTGGCAAAATCCAACATCCATTTATGGTTTGGTTTCTTTAATTAAGAAGATAATTACACCCTAGAACTGTCTTAAACTAACAAGGTGTTATCTGTTTCTTTTAAAAAGCCTACAGCAAACAGTATTTCTAATGCAGACATACTTTCATGGCCTGTCTTCAATTTTATGCTGGAGATAAGTACCAATGAGGGAAGAATCAGAGTTTTTGCAGATGATATCATTGCCTACTCAGAAATCCCCTCAAAAACAATCAGATTATTAAAAAGAATAAGAGTTTAGGAAACCCACAAAAATTTAGAAAATGTGTATTTTAAAATTTCCCATTTATGAGAGCAACAAGAAGTATGTTACAAAGAAGTAAATCTTTAAGTGTTGTACCTTTTTATGTTATGCTTTATACAGGAAATTATAAAACTTGATTGAAATATTTTAAAGATGATCTAAATAAGTAGAGGGATGCATCATACTCACAAATAGAAAGACTCAATATTGTAAAGATACCAATGTTTCCAAAATTGGTCCATTGTTTCTATGAAATTAAAGTCAAAGTTTCAAGAGTTTTTCAAGAAGCTCTACAAACTGATTCCAAAATGTATATGGAAAAGCACTGGACAGAGTATAGCCAAGAGATTACTGAAGAAGCAGCCCAAGGTGAGAGAACTGACCCACCAAATGTCAAAAAATTTTAAAGGTATTGAATTAACATAATGTAATACTTACGAAGGAATAGACAAATTAACTAGTGGAACTGAAGAGAAAGCCCAGAAGAACCCCATGTAGATAGAAATTTATTATAAGGTAGAGGTGTTTTTGAAAGTAAGGGGGATGATACCTGGAAAATTGATTATCTATATAGAGAAGGTAAAATTAAATCCATCTCTCTCTCTCATACAGACACACACACACACACACACACACACACACACAAAATTATGGATGGATTAGTGATTTAAATGTGAAAAGAAAACCTGAAATATTTAAAAAGCATAAATAGATAAACTTGTGACTTTGAGGTACTATAGTAAGTAGTTAATAAATGATATAGAGCGAACACTAAGTACATAAGAAAAGATGGCTATATTTAATATATTAAAATTTAGAAATTCTGTTTACCAAAACAAAGTATAAAGGAAGCATCTTAAAGTGCTTTCAAGTCAGATAAATGACAATTAAAATCACAATGATGTACCACTTTACCATCTCTAGATTGGCATTAATTACAAAGTCTAACATACCAAGTGTCAAGAGTCAACTAGGCTCAATGGAAACCCCTATACATTCTGGGTATCAATATAATTGATATAATAAATTTAGAGAAAAATTTGGCATTATATCTTAAAGTTAAATATTCACATACTCTAGAAATAACCAATATTACTCCTAGATATATATCCTTAGATCAATATTGAATTTGTCCTCCAAGAAATGTGCACAAGAATGTGCATTGCATTAATGCTCGTAATAGCAAAAAGCTAGAAAAATTCAAATATTCATTGATAAGAAAATAAATACATTGTGGTATATCATCACAATGGCATATTATGCAGATGTAAAGTAAATTAACCACCTCAACCCACAACACTGGGTGTCTGTAAAATAATGTACAGAGTGAGGAAGGCAAGTTTCAGAAAACTACGTAAAGTTCAATACATTTATAGAGCTCAAAAAAAAGCTAAGTAATATCTTATTTAGGCATACATATACATGCAAGTTAAAACATATTGTTTAAAAAGCAAGGGAATGAAAAAAACTTAAGAGTGGAGGGAGGCAAGGAAAAGATAGAAGAGGAGCATATAAGTGGATTTAAATCATTGGTAATGTTCTAGTTCTAGAGTGAGATGGTGGATTCAGAGGGAATTGTTGTAATATCATGCTTTATAATTTACATATATGGGATATGTTTCATATATCAATTTATATATTAATGTACAATATGGAGAAATGCTTAAATGTGATAGCAAATGTGAATGTGCTTTAACCATACAGATTTAGAGGGATTTTTATTGCCACGTTTTATATCCTTGTATTTGAGATCTATTTTCCCTAGTTGAGTTGTAAACTTCCCAAAGGCAAAGATTATGACTTTAATTCTAAGTAACATTTGGTAAATGTGATGCATGAGTGCCTTAAGTTGGTGAAGAAGAAAGAATGTCTACCATTGCCTTTGGTTTGTCTGTGTTGCTTTTTCGCTTGTGTGAGTCTAGATGATATTGGACCCCATGCGCTTGGTCACAACACACCTAGCTCTCCAGACTGACATGATAAAGGTCTCTCTTCCTAAGGTGCTCAGGGCTTTAAGGAAGCTTTATTCTCTGTGTCCTCTGGCACCAACACTATAAGTTGCCCCAAGGCCTCAGCCCACATCAATGAAGCTGAGTTTTTGCTCACTTTCAGCCTTCAGCTTGAGTCTTTCTTGACTCTGGAGAAAAACTTTTCACTGTGTTCAAATTTCATCTTTTTTCTCCTTTATTGTAGTTTGTCTCTCTGATTTATTTCATCCCTTGGACTGCAGAGAAGGAAGCATTTTGGCTGTCATTTTCTCCTTCTAGCTCTTCTGAGCTCTTTCATGTCCCCACAAATAGAACTGCCACTCTAGTCCCAGATGGCCCTCTTTCCCTAACAGACATCTCTCTGGGGAAGGGTGATAATCCCAGTCTTTAAAGACATAGGTCCTGGGAATCCAGCAAAATGTCAGATTTCTGTTTCCTCATCAGAGACTAATAAACCAAAAATAATAGCTCTAAACAGCTTTTAGAGCAATGTTTCTTTTTCAAGACCAGAAACGACTAGTCCCAATTTGGAGACAATTAGGCACGAAATCAAGATAATTTATCTAATCTACATGAAATCTTTACCAAATTCACTAGCTTCAATAGGCCTACTCCAAAAATAAACACAATTAAGGCTTTTTTATAAACAAATATCTGTAAGTAATCAATAGGAAAAGCAAAATAGTGAATATCCAAGTACTCTGAAAATGTATCAAATTAGTCTTTTATTTTTTTCTTTCTTTTTTTTTTTTTTTTTGCGTTACGCGGGCCTCTCACTGTTATGGCCTCTCCCGTTGCGGAGCACAGGCTCCAGACGCGCAGGCTCAGTGGCCATGGCTCACGGGCCCAGCCACTCCGCGGGCATGTGGGATCTTCCCGGACCGGGGCACGAACCCGTGTTCCCTGCATCGGCAGGTGGACTCTCAACCACTGTGCCACCAGGGAAGCCCAGTCTTTTATTTCTTGAATAGATCTGAAGAAAGTAATTCATGTCCTATCAGGTCTTATTTTTAAACATTCTCTTTCCATGATTCCTCTCTCTTACCTTATAGCTAAGAGGTCAGAATCACCCCCAAGCAGTTATTCTTCTTTGCAACTAATAGAATCTGAAACTGTGGTCCTAATCAAGGCCCAAATTCCAGTGATCATTTTCCCACAGAATGGCAAACCTAATATATGTTCAGTCACACCAAGTTATCATGCTAGACAAGTCTTTTGTGAAGTTCCTTGAATGTTGGCAACCAGATAAAAAACATCACCCGAACTCCTTTGCTTGCTTTTCTAAGAATGTATAAGAGGCTATCTTGGATAGTTGAGATATTTCAATTCAGAACTGCTAGAACTGTATGTTATCTGTAATGACAAAGAAGGAGGCCAGTAACTTCTGGTTTATTTTTATTCTTTGCACGAATGATACCTATGCATCATAATGATCAACAATAAAACCGTAGGGTTATGGGAGCTCCAGAAGCAGCTAATAAAACATGTTCAATGCTCTTCTCTAAAGACTCTGGGTAGAGCATGAGCTTCAACACCTTGTAAAGTTCTTTGATTACAGCCCTGTTCATTTCTTCTGCTTTAAAGGGGTATTATATCAAGATGTAAAGAACACATACATCTGCAATAAGAACAAGAATGGCAAAGGTATTTTATTCGTCTTGTTCAGGATGGATTGCCAACTGAGTTATAAAAGAAAGGTTCCCAGGTGGACTCAGGGTTTCTCAATTATTCTTGGCATATGTGGTATATGTTACTATAGACTACAGGATGAAATGACAGCTGAAGAATTGGTAGATCTTTAATTAAAATGATCTTGAATAGATTTGGATAGAATTTGTATATTTGTATATTTCTAAGTTGAAAATGTATTTGCTGAATGATAAGGCCTGTGTAGCCCATGGCTTTGCAGTTGTAGATCTGTGCCCTCCTATGAAAGGGCTGGAGTGGAAGGACACTAAGAATCTCATTCTGCCCCATCTGACCCTATGATATGGCTTTCCCCTTTCCCCCTGGTAGTGCAGATATGGAGCAGGGTGGTAAAAGAAGAACAATGCTACAACAGGACTTTCTCTGCACTATTGCTAAGGTAAAAAGAGCTAAATGTTAGCAGAGATAAATGCCCCACTACAGTTGTTGCTGCCAGACATGCAGAAGCGTCACCCAGTATGTCTCAGGCAGCAGCCTTGCACACCATGCCTATTGACTTGTATATAAATCAGAAGATACCATGGGGTGACAAAAGAGCACTTGTGTCAGAGGGAAGAGGTGAGGCTCGTCCCAGCTCTACCACTAACTAGCTCTGTGATCTTGGGTAAGTCAGTGAACTTGCTCCTTAAACTGCAGAAAAAAGGAGACTGAATATAACATTTTGCAAGGTGTTAAGCAGGGTTGGGGGAAATGCCCTCTTTAAAGGACCATGTGTAGTTTGAAATCAGTACTAAATATAATTTTATATTTGAATAAGGGACAAACAACTATTGTTTTTTCATTTATTATTATTAAAAACTATAGGAGATAAACGCTACAAAAATCTGGCCTGATGGAGAGTGACAGGATACATAGCGTTTACCACCCGAAGGCAGAGGCATGCCCTGGGCAGGGCAGGGGTTGAAGGGGAAGGGCAGGGAGAGGCTGAAGATGTGAATGTTTGTTAAAGAGGTAGAGGGAGATGACTGTACATGTATTTAAATGTTGAGAAATACTGTGTGGACCCAAGTGCTGGATCTTCACATAAAGAGGTGGTGAAACCATCCCGAGGCACACTGACATGGGAAACTAATTCACTGGCATGGTAGTTTCCATCATCGCGTTGTTTCTACACATATTTTTATAGCCGTAGGAACCTGTTTTTCCCTCACACTGTGAAGCATGAACCACCATAGTTCCGCAGAAGAAAGGAATCTGTCTTTAGTATTAGCCCTCACAGCAGTAGTGTTTGCTGTATCGTTATGATTCCGAGGTATGCCTGGCCTTAGTCTCAGACATTTACTCCTTACTAGTAGTGATCATTTTTACCCTTTGAATAGCAGAAATGTACCAGCAGGAAACACAGGAGGAAAGTGTCTCCTTGTCCCCCTAAATTTGATCCACATCACCACCTCCCCAAGTGTCTCCTAACCCATACTGTGTTCCATCTCAGAACCTTACACTCCCACAGCTGTACTCTCTTACCATTAGACTGACACTTGTGACCTTGAACTGTCAATGTTTATTAACTTTGTCCCTACCCTAGGAGATTAGATCCTCAAGGTAAAGACCATTTTTTGTTTGCCTTTGTAACTCCAGCCCATAATGAGGTCTAAATAACTGTCATGATGACTAAATGAATAGATGCATAGAACATTTACCGTGAGCCTGAGGAAAATCATTATGGAAATCTATTAATTAGACAACCAACATTAGCTGAGCTTTTATCATGAACTTCACAAGGAGCTTCACAAGGCACTTCACAAGGAGCTATGAGAGTTAAAAATTTGCTAAGAAGAGAAGAAACAACCCTTTAAATGCTGTGAGGCAATTAGACAGATAGACCTGTTCATATGTAAATGAATACAAAGCAACATACCTTTAAAATCTGCAAAGGACACAGACAGTACTTCTCAGGGTAGGGCAACCTCACTGGCTATTGGGATTCATTTGTTCATGTGCTTGACAATCTTTATTAAGTGCTCAATACCTTCCAAGCACTGCCCTAGGTGCTAATCCTTCAGCAGTGAGCAGAATCATCTGGGGAAATTTCAGAGGGGGGAAGTCATTTCAGTTTCATGGAAAAATGGGTCGGTTCAGGAATAGGCAGAATGGAATCAGGATGGCATTCCAGGCACATGTTGGGTGAGTGGAGGGGGTGTTCCCCAGGCAGTCCTCCTACTCATAAACTTATAAAAAGAGCTGTGCATAAAAATCTTTTTATAGAGGATGTTCTGTGGCATTTGTATCTTTCTACCTTTATTATGCTTATTCACAGGAAGCAGTTTTTTCATAACATTTCCCTTTTCTGAAAATCAAAGAAGCCACTCTTTAGACCGGATGGGAAAGGGAAATCATAACAGCAAGCTTTCAGAAACTTCTCTGTGCTGCAAAAGTGGGTCCAACAGTACTAGCATAGGGCACACTGATGCCAGGGAGTCCAGGGCCTGTGGACCAGAGGGCTTGTCCCTGTGCACCCCCAGCTCCAGCCCCCGCCCCTGTCAGGAAGACACAGTGCAGTTTCAGTGAACAAAGAGATAATACTTGTTTCTCTAAGAGCCTAGTAATCAGTCTCAATGGAGTTGCTTGGTGATTTTACAGCTATGGGGAAGGAGGAGGAAAAAAAATTTAGAACTCATTTATTGACACAATTATCTGAAAAATAAAATCAGGAACGAGTCTACGATCAGGAATCCTTTTGAAAAGACCACTTTCTGAGATTGGGAAAGATCCAGATGAGATCACCACCCTCAACTTCCTGTCCGGGGGAAAGAGTTAAAAAAAAAAGAAAAAGAAACAGAATGAAAGAGGAGGGAAAGAAAGAAATCTGAAAAACATACAGCTTCACAGAACTTAGAAATCCTCCAGAGATTAAGGAAAAAAAAGAACTTTCAAGAGAACTGCTTTAAAGAACTTTTAGAAGATGTGCTACATTTAGAAAATCAAACTACAGTTCGGTTGGTTTAAAAATTATATTTTATTAGGAAAGAATTCTTATTCACTAGCTGGACACAAGAAATATATTGATCTGTGCTATAGGAACTGCATTGAAGGCATTACATTTTTAGGTGGTTAGTGAGTTAGTTGGATTTTATTCTATAAAAGAATATATTCTTATGTAATATGAGGATTTATCTTTAATATCCTAGTTTACGAAATTGGTTACAAACTTAATAATATGTAAATGGGGGGGCTTTACCAAAAGTAATAAGCAAATATTTTTTTCTAAGTGAAGGAAAACTATGGGCTTGTTTTTTTTGTGTTCATCATAAATGACAGGGGTAGGAGAGTGGTGGAAATGTCACCAAATCTGGTTTGAGGGGGAAAAAATTGCAATTATAGATTGAACCCATATTTCAAAAGGTCATTTGAAGTACTTTCAACTACTGACTTACGATGTGTCAGCAACATCTGTGATTTCAAAATTGTAATAGTGACTTAATATCAGATCACTGTTTTCGTATGCTGTACAGTGCGAGCTCTGTAGTAACAGAGAACAAAGTATTATTTCGGAGTTTTCTCAAATGTCAACTTAGCATTTCAAATAGCAAGGGAATTCTTTAACTGGTTCACCCCATGTTAGAATATTTTATTGACTATATCTTATCAAGGCTCCAAGAATATCAAAACTTCAATTAGTAGAAAAAGCAGTGGGCTGAGAGTTAGGAGTTCTGTGTTTTACTTCTTACCCAGTTTGACCCTGGGAAAGTCACTTTATCTTTCTGAACCTCCTGTCCCTTATCAGAAATGCAAAGGAGTGAGACTAGATGATGGTTAAGGTTTCTTCCAACTCCAAAATTATGGATCTTGCCAAAATGCCTCCATTGAAGTTGTGCATCTAATGATAATAAACTTATAGCACTCAAATTTTGAATAAAATTAATTTTTTAACTCTGTTAATATTTGATTGTTTTATATTCATATATGACTTAAACTTTGTATTCTGTAGTTTCTAGAAGCTTCCTATTTTCTTTTTGAAAGGAAGAAGACTTTGCACTAGCCCTTTCCCAGCATTTAGAGGTTTTTTCTAGTGCCCACTGATACCTTGAGATTTGCACTGAGGCTCAAAATTCTCTTTACTATCCAATGTTGTGGTCTGTGTTGGTTCTTCTTGAACCTATTCTATATTTTAGTAAAGTATTTTGGAGAGGATGATAAATAATGATAATTTGGAGAAATGACAAATAATTCCTCTTTTCAACTATTCTCATACTCTACCATAATACAGAGGTAAAAAGTAAAGGTTTAATTACTTCTTGGCAGGGTAAAAGCATGAGTGTGACTAAATCTCATCATTAAACTAAACCACCAGATTCCCAGGGAGAGTTTGTGTGAACTTTGCTTTTACTTTCATAGTCTCACTTAGCATTATTTGTTTCTACATTGGTTTCCTCTAGAAAACTGCTCATATTTCATTCTTAGTATCCTTAGAATATCCTATAACATCAAGTTATTTAATTAAATCCCTTGTTCTTGCCTTGCACTCTTAAAAATAACTAACTATAACGCAAGTTTTCTGTTTTTTCCCTCATGACTGATATACTTATTAAATAATTTTCTACTTCATTTTATACAATTTGTAAGACACATTTTACTTCTAGCCTCATTTCTCCTGATTTAATGTCTAAGAAACTTCCAATCATTATTATAATAATATAATAGGACAGGAGTATATTTTCTAATATACCGTAATTTTTGTTTGACAGGAGAGTATTTTAAATAATTCAACAAAATAGACATAGAAATGGTGGTTTTTAAAATATTTTGTTTTCATTCTTTTATTTACTAAACATTTGTCAAACAACATGAGCCCAGTGGTAGATTCAGGAAAGGAGTTCACAATACTCTGAGAAAGAGAGACACATTTTTATTATTTTCTTCCAGTTTTATTGAGCTATAATTGACACACAGCACTGTAAGTTTAAGTTGTACAGCAAAATGATTTGATTTACATACATCATGAAGCGATTTTCACAAGTTTAGTGATCATCCATCATCTCATATAGTCACAAAATTAAAGAAATAGAAAAAAAGTGGTTTTTTCCTTGCGATGAGAACTTTTAGGATTTAGGCTTTTAACAACATTCATATATAACATAAAGTAGTGTTAATTATTTATCAGGTTTAACATTATACCCCTAGTACTTATTTATCTTATAACTGGTAGTTTGTACCTTTGACCACCTTCATCCAATTCCCCCTCCTCTAACCTCCCACTTCAGGTAACTACAAATCTGATTTCTTTCTCCATAGGTTGGTTTGTTTGTCTGTTTGTTTTTGAAGTATAATTGACCTACCACACTATATTAGTTACTGTTACACAACATAGTGATTTTATATTTCTGTACATTTCAAACTTATCACCACAGTAAGTCTAGTTATGATATGTCATCATACAAAGATATTACATAGTTATTGACTATATCCCCCACTCTATACATTCATACTCATAACTCATTTATTTTGCAGAGAAACTCATTTAAAAATGCTAAATACAAACAGAGTCATGCACAGAAATAGAAATGTATCAAGAACAAAGACTTTAAATCCAATTTTTGAGTTGAATACAGATAACCTAGTCCACAATTAAGGTTGTATTCTAAAATGGACAGTGTTTTCAATTATGACAACTACAAAATAAACAATGCCGCCATTGAAATCCATTGATAGCATAGCAGATTTAATTATGTCATTATGAGTTGATTTTCTGCAGCTTGATATACAGCCAGAATAGTCTGTGCAAGCGCTCAGAACAGTGCTGTAATACGAGCTCAATCAACGTTAGTAGAATCTATTTGGAGCTGATTCCAGCTTTCAAACTTGAGGGCCACAAAGGCCATCTTATCTGGGGGATCTACTACCTGTCGAGTCCCATATAAAAGAAAAGGAAGCACATAATTCCTGCTTTCGAGGGCAACATAGGCAAGACGACTTTCACATGTGAAACTATTGGCCTACAAGTACTAGACTGTACAATTCTGGATTTGAAAGCAAAAATAATTGAGAAGAGAGGGGGCAATGTGAACAGAAATAGTAGAGGAATGCAACATAAAGGAACCACCTGTAGATGGAAAAGCCAAAAATTTTATAAACCACATAGCGATGTCACAAAATGCTTCTAAAACTTCATTTTGCTTGAGCTATTTACTGTTTAATTGCTCTACATATTTACTTGATAGCATTGAAAGATTCAATAAATGTCTTGAGTGTTACTGGAAATGTTATGGCTGCTACATTAGGAATATCTCTGAATTCTATATGGAAGAAGCTCGTCAGAAAGTATACACATCGAGTAAAAGAACCCTGGACTTAACTTTAAGAATTAGGTCAGATCACTTCTCTGCAGCATCAGTTTCCTTACCAGGGCACAAAGGAGAAGCTACCTACCCTTATAGGCCTCACTGGCCTGCTGAGATGTTAAGTGACACTATGTAACCTTGAAGACAGGTGAACTGGTTATCACATTTCAGGGGGTCACAACCCACTGGAAGCAGTGAATCTTGAAATAAAATTTTGATTAAAAATCAACTAGAAAAATTGCTGCAAAATATGTTATCCCAGGCCCATCCCCCAGAGATTATGGCTTCAGTATGTCTGTAGAGGGCCCAGGAATATACAGTTTTTATAAGCACCACCCCCCAACCTTGGTTATAGCCCTGTGGATGGTAAGGAGACCATACTTTTGTAAACACTGTCTTTGAGTATGTGGCAAAGGCTATAGTTTATCTTACCAGAAAAACAAGTACTATACATAATACAAATTAGCCTAAAAATATAAAGGTTGAGAGACTCCTTCTGAAATTGTTAAGAGATCCATGAACCCCAGATTAAGAACCTCTAATTTAAAATTTTACTTTTACAGAAAACTGTGTTGCATGAAATCTGCGGAAGAATTGATATTTTTCCTTTTTTGGACACAGAGCTCTTTTTCTCTTTTTAATTGTTGCCATTTCATGCTGGAGAGGGTGTGGAGAAAAGGGAACCCTCATACACTGTTGGTGGGAATGTAAATTGATACAGCCACTGTGGAGAACAGTATGGAGTTTCCTTAAAAAACTAAAAATAGAACTGCCATATGACCTAGCAATCCCACTACTGGGCATATACCCTGAGAAAACCGTAATTCAAAAAGATATATGTACCACAATGTTCATTGCAGCACTATTTACAATAGCCAGGACATGGGAGCAACCTAAGTGTCCATCGACAGATGAATGGATAAAGAAGATGTGGCACATGTATACAATGGAATATTACTTAGCCGTAAACAGAAACAAAACTGGGATTTTTGTAGAGAGGTGGATGGACCTAGAATCCGTCATACAGAGTGAAGTAAGTTGGGAAGAGAAAAACAAATACCATATCCTAATGCATATATATGGGATTTTAAAAAGCGGTACTGATGAACCTAGTGGCAAGACAGGAATAAAGACGCAGATGTAGAGAACGGACTTGAGGGCATGGGGTGGGGGAAGGGGAAGCTGGGATGAAGTGAGAGAGTAACATTGACATATTATGGGGAAGGATGCACACCTCTGTGACTGTATTAAAAGTCATTAAAATGTACACTTTTAAATGGCCAAGAAAAAAGTAGTTGTCATTTCACCTTAATTGTCATTTCAATCAATTTGCATCTTTAAAACTTTTGGAAATGAAGGAAAATAGATGATGAAATTCAACCAGAAAGCTTCAAAGTTTCTGTTAATTTGGTTAATTTATTCATTTGCTCATTCATTAATTCAGTAAGTGCTGTCTTTCAAACAATGTTCTAAAGGGTTAGGATACAAAAAATAGACACAATAGCTACAAAACAGACAAGAATCCATACCCTCAAGAAGCTTACATTGCAGCGAGAGAGATATAATATAAAAGGTATCAATATATAAGTAAAATACAGAGGAAGATATATAGTGATATGTGATAATAAAGCATGAAAAAAGGTAGGAGATGCAATTTTAGACAGGGTGGCAAGAGAATGCCCTGTTGAGAAGGTGACATTGGAGTAAAGACCTAAAGCAGATGAGGGGGTGAGCCAGCTTTGCAGGTGGGGGTGAGGGTCAGGGAGCTGTAGTGCCCACAGTTACAGCCAGCAGGAAGGGCTTGAAATAGGAGCTAGGCAGGCAGGTGTGGCTGGAGCAGAGTGAGATAGATGCAATCTGGAGGAGAAGAGGTCCAAGAAGTGAGGATCTTTGAGGACTTTTGGCCCTTACCCTGAATGTCATGTGACGCTTTGGAGGGTTTCCTAGGAGAGGAGTAACATGATCTGATGCACACATTTTAACGGGCCAGACAAGTAGTTTTCTCTGTGGGCAACACATGTACAATGTATACATCTGAACATATATGATTCTGGTATTACAACATTCCATCTCCTGACTTTTCTTTACCAAAGGCAAATATTTTCATGCTTGTTTATATTTGTTTATAATATTTGTTTTTGTAAACAAAGGAGTCATTTCACCTCATTTGTGATGACCTGTCCATAGGTTCTGATATCAAATCAATTCTCACACTTTTGTTTACCTAAATTGTTTGCTATTTACTAATTCAGTCATTCAACAAAAATTTGTTGAGAGTCTCCCATGTGTCAAGCATTCAGTGGTGAATGAAACCAACAGGATCCCAGACCTGATAGGAGTCACAGCCATGCTTGTCTGTGCTGCATAATCTTTCCCACCTACATACCTCCACCACCCTGTCCCAGTACTGCCCATTCTACAAATGTTATGAAGCTCTTTCATACCCGCTTCTCCATGGGCAGCCATCAGGCAGTTTTGTTCCCAGTCTAACTCCTCCCTTCTCTGTAAAAATGCTGGAATTTGATCATTACTCTTTGCCTTCTCAGGAATGTTAGAAATGATCTTTTAAGAAAATAATGTACTTTGTGAATGCGTTTTGCATATGAACTATTATTTTAAGAAGACAGTAACTTATTTTTTTCCTTAATAGATGTTTCAACCAACAGAATCACATTTTTTCCCCAACCACCTCTTTACTTTCTCATATTACAGGCTAGTGCGCTTTTACAAGATATTTTTATGCTCACGAAACTATGACCTTGTATAAGTTTCCCAGGAGACATGACTCTCAGCATTTTCTTGGACAAACATTTGTTTTTTGTAACTACATGAACAAGCCGAACTGCACGTAGTCCAAAAAATAATTCTGCCTTTTTCACCGCATTCTTTTCTAATACCATATTCAAGAACTTCTAGTATAGTGGCAATTGAAACATTTTACCATTTAATCATGAAGAGGATTTTAAAACAGCACATATAATAAAATAATTTAATATTCTCAGAAAGGTTTTGCAGTGTGTTCTCAATTTTTGGTTGTCATCTGAGTGGACATGAATTAAAAACAAGGCAGCCATGTTTTGCAAATTCAGAATGTATTTATTTGCTTAAACAATTAGCAGAAATCAGTATCTTTTACATTCTAAAACATTTTAGCAGACAAAGAAGGCATATTTGTAATTAAGTTTAACTGTAAAATAATAACATTTCCAAAGTGGTAATTGAGTACTGTTGAGTTTTAAAATACAGGAAGTCGAATAAAAAAATCTAGCCAGGCTAGTGGCATTTCTATAAATTCTTTTGAGGGTAGTCATGATATTTCCAGTGAAGTGTGCTTTCTTAAACCAGTCAGATGAATTGGCTGCTCAATTTAGACTCAGTAAGCATATCTATCTGAAAAAACCCAAAACTAAAATATCCTAGGCTGTGTATTCTGTTGATAAATATGTAGGGAATTTCTCTCTATTTTCATAATTATAACAAAAACAGGAATATCTATAAATGACAATGATTTATTAATCTTTTTTTATAAAGCAAATGTATTACTTATTATGTATACCTAATTATATTCCATTTCTCTTTATTTTTAGAACTAATTATATATATTTAAAATATTTAATCTTTTGATTTTGGTGAAAATACTGAAGACACTCGTTGTGAAGTGGGCTAGTCACTTACCTGTTTCCCAGTTCTTCTGTAAAGTAAGAATTAAATTGCCTGGTAGGGTTATTGTGAAGAGCAAGTAAGGTAATGACTGTGAACTCTTTCTGATAAGAACAAAGCAAAAAACTGTGAGCCACAGTTATTACTTCATCATTATTATTCATACCATACCCATTCTCCCCTGTAAGCTGGAGTCAGCTCAGCTATGGAGGTAGCTGAGCAAACACAGCAATGGGAGACTATCTTGACGTTAGAATATCCCAGTGAGGAAACCCAGCAGTCCCAGAACCACCAAGCATGTATGATTGTGGGCTAACCCTAACCCTGAGACTCCAGATTTGGCCCAGTGAGCAAAATAGTTTGGACAGATCAGATGTATAGCCAAGGCAGCATTCTTAGATCTAGGTTACCACTGTTGCTCTATACTGTTTTCATTCTAAGATCAGTTGAGATCAGTGTCTTATACTGAAGCAGTTCAAGTTGGAGAACAGAGCAATAATTTCAATTAACCACTTTATTTTCTTCCAGCGATTATATGATAGTTATTTATATCTAATGCTTCAGTTAATGGTTGAAAAGTAAAAATCCTTGTGAGATATAGCAATCACGTCACCAATTTGGCATGAGGATATCTGGATATTTTGATATTAAGTAGAAAATATTTCAGTATCTCCACCAACCATACATAGGATAACAGGAGTTGAGTAACCCTTTTACTCTCACTTTATGATGTTTAATTTCTAGAACAGATATAACTACTGAGGTCAGTCAAATTATAGGCAGATACAGATATAATTATGATCTGGTACAATTTTTTAAATTAGCTAATGTTTAATATATTTATAAACAATTATATTTATGAAGGAAAAATATTATTTAAAATATTAAATTTACTTTACCTTTTCTCATTAGATAACTCTTCAAATGTTGCAGTGGTCTTATTGCATTTTTATGTAAGGTTTCTAAAGACTATCTCTCAAACAAAATTTGATGCTAGATGCTGCTGAAAAGCAAGTCGGGCTTAATGGCAGTAAGTCTGATTAAGCAATAGCCAGTAAATGAATTCAGTGTAACCTAAACCAGGCAAAAGATAATTATGTACCTTTCTTTTCTCAAATATATTTACTATTTTCCTTTATCTTACAGTTATCTTAAGGAAATTTGACATATATATGTATAGGCTTTTATTTTTATTGTGATGATAATGTTCTTTGGAAAAATTTGCTCATGGCCATTAATTTTGCAAGATTTTTCAGGAAAACTTTTCATCAAAATATTATTTTGATAATATATTATCAAATAATATTTGATATATTACTATATATAATTATATATATAATATATATAATAATAAATATTATTTTGAATTTGTGAATTCATCAAAATATTATTAAATTATATGCTAGAAAAAGAAAAAATTTTCAGAAAATAAGAGTACAATTTCAGTTAAAACTAAATCACTTTTCATATTCTCATTCTAATTTTATTTTTATACTAAACCTTCTAACTTTCATTATCTCTAATTTTAATATGTTTTATTATAGAATTTCTCCTTGATTCTTTTTTTTTTTTTTGGTACGCGGGCCTCTCACTGCTGTGGCCTCTCCCGTTGCGGAGCACAGGCTCCAGACACGCAGGCTCAGTGCCCATGGCTCACGGGCCCAGCCTCTCCGCGGCATGTGGGATCCTCCCGGACCGGGGCATGAACCCACATCCCCTGCATCGGCAGGCGGACTCTCAACCACTGCACCACCAGGGAAGCCCTCCTTGATTCTTTAAAAACATGTTTTCCTAAGTTTGTAAGAAAATGATATCAAAAGAGTTGTGAATTATAATTAGGTTCAGGGACTAAACCCTGAGAATCCCAATGGCACATATAATTACTGAGACTTTCACAATAATTCAGATTTGGGGAAATTTATAATCTGATATTACCAAGTTTTAGCCACCACCAAATTAAAAACTTTTCCTCAGTTAGATAATACCTCACTGCATTCTTGATCAAGATTTTGATTTTTCTTCACATCACATCACAACCTACCATTATTAGCATGCAAAGTTACAACATGGCATTCATGTCTCCTGTGTCAGATTCCTAAATCCTGTCGATGTTTGCCAGTGATGCATACAATATCCAGTAAATAACAGGTAAAGTTTGAAAATTGTACTTTAAAAAATATATATATTTATTTTTTGGCTGCGTTGGGTCTTCGTTGCTGCGTGCAGGCTTTCTCTAGTTGTGGCGAGTGGGGGGCTACTCTCCGTTGCGGTGTGCTGGCTTCTCACTGCAGTGGCTTCTCTTTTCGCAGAGCATGAGCTCTAGGTGCGTGGGCTTCAGTAGTTGTAGCACGCGGGCTCAGTAGTTGTGGCTCGCAGGCTGTAGAGCACAGGCTCAGTAGTTGCGGTGCACGAGCTTAGTTGCTCTGCGGCATGTGGGATCTTCACAGACCAGGGATCGAACCCGTGTCCCCTGCGTTGGCAGGCGGATTCTTAACCACTGTGCCACCAGGGAAGTCCTGAAAATTTTACTTCTTGAGTTAATTAAAACAAACACCAATATATTCTTCTCTGTGAAAGAGACAGTTATCTCTCATTTGACACTGGAAATGTTGTCTCATGAATTCCAAAATGACCTTCCCTTGTTCTTTCTCTTGCAAAGGCTAAAGGTTACCTCTGTTTCTCTCTATTATATCAACTCGATCGGAGCTGAGCTATCTGCCAATCTCCACCTCGCCAAAGACTATTATTACTCAAGTCCAACTGTATACTTAGCTTTCTACATAAAAAGAGTCTTTGTTAAGCCCAGTGATCTCTGATTCTAGGTCATTTCACAATCCTGGGATGATTTTTCTTAATTGCTTCGTAAGGTTAACCTCTGGAATGATTGTGGCTTATAAGGTACAAGATGTTCCTTAAATTGGTTTTTTCAGTAATCCATGAAGTGCCAGCAAACTGGCCTGAGTTGCCTGAGTTCATCTTGGTCTCAAAACAGAATGGCTAAAGGGATCTTAGTAGAAAAGCACAAATGCCCCAAAACCCCTTTAAGTCCCAGAAAATGATCAAAAACAATGGTGTTTCCCTGTTGCCAAATCGGCTACTGTGTATTTGTGGCAGTATATTAGAAACTGCATCACCTACACCCAAAAATTTTCTAAACCAAGGTGGTGTATTATTTCTGAAATCAAAATGAAAAATTAAACGCTGAACACTGTGGAGAAAAGAGAGGGGTGGGATTCATGTTAAGGATAATGTGGACACTACTCCTAAAAGAAATTTTAGGAGATACAGGAGAGAAACTATTCTTTCAACCCTGGGAAATCCCATGAACATTGCTTGAAAATACGCTTCTATTCCAGGACTTCATGATTCATTACCGAGCTTTTTTCCATGTAAATGTCAGTGGATACCCACAGTGATATACCATAGACGGAGCAATTGCGAATGGGGGTGAGTCACCTGGTAAGAGGCCTGCCCAGCCATAATCGCTGATGTTGACCAAGTTGACTGGAGGTAGTTTCCAAGTTGAGTTTTATTTCAAAAATTGGGCTCTTCAGAGTAAAAAATATATTAACATTTAGTTATCCATACTGCCAATATCCTGGACCTTGAATCTTTCACATATGTCACTATACTAGGGACACAGTTTAGGAGGATTTACCCATATACCATTCAAAAATATTCAAAAGTATTCTCAAAGGATCAGGAAAACCAATTTGATTGGTCTAACTGAAAAAAAAAAAACAATAAAATTCAAAAAATAAAAATAAAAGACAAGGAACTGTAACCACATCTTCCACTCCAGAATGGCAGCAAATATTAGACAAAAGTTTTCTTATATGACTTGTACCTTAAATCTTAGCCTATCCTCTGCATAAACCAAAATTGACTAACTCTAAAAAGAAGATTTATTGTAATATTTATCACCTAGAATAGAGATAGTATCTAGCAAACAACTTTTTTCTTTTCTAATATAGTACTGAGAAGCAGTAAAGAGCAAAGGCTCTGGAGTTAGATTACATGGACAAAAATCCCATCTCCACTACTTACTAGTTGAGTGAATCTGGTCAATAAAGAAAAAATATTTGAAAATGTATGGTAGACCAATTCTTCACAAACACACATTCACCTGAACCAAATCTAACATATGCCAAGTTGATATTACTCAATGTCACGAAAAGAGTTAGTAGCATAAATTGTATACTTAATAAGAAAATATAAGAATTACATGAATGCAAAAAAAATATTTAGTAAAAAACAGCATATATTTTAATCTCAGTGTTGGAGATGAGTCAACTTCCAGGGACATTTTTTATTTCTAGGGAAAATGAGTTGCATTCTGATTCTAAAAATGAACATTTGGAAAATAGGTTGCTAATAAATTGAGACTCATAGAATACATGTTACTCAGTGCAGTGGAGGCTGGAGCCCTGAACACAGTAAAAGTTTGGGGAACTTTTTTAAAATCACAAGAGACATTAGAACTGAGACCTAGTTGTTTTTTTTCTCTTTTCTGGTTTTTGTTTAGTTTTAATTTACATAGAGCCAGAAGTTTCTGCCTCGAGTATATGATGATTTAAAACTTGGTCATGACTAAATGAACAAGCCCAGGCCATGGTTTCCAATAACAATTTTTCCCATTGGGAAGGGTTTGTGGAACAAAAGAAATGTAAACAAAAAATGAATGTTATTTTTTCATTCCTTGCAATTTGAAAGTAATAGAGTAAGGAAACAAATAAGCTTATTTTAAAATGCCCAGAAGTACTATATTATGCATGAAATTAAATTCTGTTATAGTGTTGCTGAAATATGTTATATCATATATTTTATATCCCTGAAGATTGTTGCTTGAGTAGCTTCACGACAATAAGATGAGCAAGGTAGAAGGTTCATTGATATTGTTAATTTCTATCCTCATTTGTCATGTTTCTTTTTTCTCAGTTGTGGAACATTTCTCATCATTTTTTATTCTTTTTGGAGGGAATTTTACAATTCTTTCACTGAGTGTTATAAAGCTAATCCAGGGCTAATTAGCCATGGGGGGGTTGTTTGTTTAACTTCTAGAAAACAAATTAAAAGTCTTTTGTGATATTCTGCTTTGTAATCGACATACTACTAAATCTTTTCAGGTCGTGAACATGGATATAAGCGATTTTACCAATGGGCTGATCACTATTTCAGTTGACAACGCTATGATTCAGTAATGACTTACACCGTCTCCTAACTCTTTTCTTAGGATTTTCTAAGTCTTCCTTAGAGATGAAGTATACTGAATATGGGTACAAGGGTTTGAAATGTATTTCTTTGTATCTCTCAGTTGCATGTAGATATGCTGAATTCGGTTTGGCTCCTTGGAAAACTCTTAGGTGCTGAGTATGCAGATTCCTCAGGTTTTTAACCTAGAAAAAGAGAGATGTCTGGGTTATTCTTGCTTTTTTTTTCCTTTCTTTTATAGCTGTTGCACCTCAGGGTAGGATGATATCATTCAAAAAACAAAAAGAGGCCTTCCTACAGTAATGTTAGTAAGTCTGTAGTCACCGGCGTGTCATAGATACTAATTCCGTCCCTACTCATTACTGTGGCTTTTGTGGAATTAACCGGATGTTCCGTTTCTTTGGGTTGTTCTAGGTGATATCTTTAATAATTGGTGGTTCCTTACTCTGTGCCTATATTTATATCTTTGGGCTTAGGGTGGAAAGTCATACTAGAAGCCCTGCAGCTGTTGTTCCATTTCCTGGTTTACAGGCTCTGTGAAGATCTAGGCTGTGTATTTGTGCTTGTCTCTGAAGTACAGGCTTTCGTTTGTTAGTGCCTAGAACTTCCTCCTTCTTTCTTCAGATCACTCATTTACCCTCCTGCCTCTCTCCTCTCCAAAATGATTCTGCTTTCTGTTCCTGGTTAAAGACGTAATGAGTATAGCGATCTGTGGCTAACTGCCTACTGACTTTTGGACAAAAGTGGAAAGACACCAATAGCATGCACTAAGATCAAACTATGAAGCTGTTAGCCAACTCGCTCTCTCTCTCTTTCTCCCCTTCCTCCCTTCTTTCTTTCTTCAATCTCTCCCACTTTCCTTCCTCTTCTCTTCTTTACTCCTCTCTTCCTCCCTCCCTCCCTGCTTTTCTCCCTCCCTTCCTTCCTGCCTTTCTGCCTTCCTTCTTCTATCTTTTAAATATGAAGTTTGGAGAATACATGACCTTAAACATGAATGTCCTGGCCTTTTCCCTTTTTGGTGGAATTTGTGAACTGAGTGACTTCTTTAATGCAGGGAGTGTTTTACATTTGAAAATTTTGTAATTACCTACACAAATAATACCCTTAAATGGAATTTCCTTTCCACGGTTGCTCTATGTTGCACACAAGTAAGATGTTTTGCACTGCATTTTCATTTGTCAGATCCCAGTGCTTTTTTAAGTCAATTGAGTCCCTTGTCACATGACCATCTTGGAGACAGGCTTTGACTTCCACTTAGTTTAAATACCGTAGCTTCTGCCTTTTTCCCCCACTTTGCTGATATTGATCCAACTGACACCCCATAAAATCCAATCCAAAATAAAGGTATTGAAAAATCATCAATTACATGAATATTATCTTGGAAAACATCAAGCAAATAATTTTATCTAATTGTATTTCCATATATTTTTCATATGTTGCTTTTGTCCTCCTTACATCCATAATTTCTTAGTAAATTTTTCCCCGAAAGAATATATTTATTTATTTATGTTTTAAGTCACTTTTACCACACTTTATGATTCAGTTTGTATATGTTTTTTCAAAATGTCAGATTGATACATCTTTGAATATAGTGGTCAAGAGGTTCATTCCAACTTTTTCCAGAACTATGACAGAGAGTTTGCTTTCTCAAATTTTCATAGTCTCTGAGAATCTGTCAATTCAAAATCAAATAGGGATTTTAACTTCTCGCTATAATGGAATAGCTCATAGCAAACCAATGCTCCCACCAAAAATAATAGTAAGGCTAAAAAATAATTTTTTTTAACTCTGTATGTGAAGGCATCAGAGAGCTATTGAGGCAAATAGGAATTAGTGTCCAAGATATCAGAAAGAAGGGAACTCCACAGTATGAGGAGAGATAACTCCACATACTGTGAGGTGCTGTTCTTCTCAGAATATTTCCTCATCCTCTCAAGCATTTGGCAAGGGAAAAGAGACAAAGGCAGAGAGCCACTGCTAAGAGGTAAGAAGGCAGCATAACTTTCAGCAGTCGCATAGTTAGAGAAAGAAAAATATTGGCATTGAGAGCTATCATCACATCCAAGACATGAGGGGATATGACCCATGGAGAAAGAGGACCAGGGAAACAGGTCTGATATTCAGAGGTTTTGCGTTTAAGGCATTAATGAATTCTAAGGCCGCACAGGACCAAAGAGTGAGAAACCAAGAAGAGCTTTTAGCAGTCACATGGAGCTGAGAGAAAAACTGAAGTTTAGGTCTAACTAAGAAGAAATTATTAAACCTCTCAGGTCCTCAGTCGAGACCCCTGAGGGCAAGACACCTGGAATGGGAGTGAACAAAGAGAGAAAATCTTATCAAGACTTCAACCCAGCCAAAAGGTAACTCAGTTCCCAATTGAGTTGTGATTGGCCCCCACTATAGCTGCTTACCAGGAAATAGGCTGAACTCTCTCTGAAGGGAAAACATATTATCCAGAGTCTCTACAATATTTCATGCAAAATTCCTAATAGATGATCAAAAATATCCAGGCATACCAAGGAACAGGAGCAAAGAAAAACAGATACTAGAAGTAGACCCACAAGTGATCTAGTTACTAGGGTTATTGGTTATGGACTTTTAAAAACTATAACATTCAAGAAAACAAACAGTAAAATAGAGAATTTTAACAGACATATCCATAAAATTTACCAGAGGCATCTGTTAAAAACAATCAAATGAAAATTCTAGATATAAAAACTACAATGATGGGCTTCCCTGGTGGCGCAGTGGTTGATGCAGGGGACACGGGTTCATGCCCCGGTCCGGGAAGATCCCACATGCCACGGAGCGGCTGGGCCCGTGAGCCATGGCTGCTGAGCCTGCGCGTCCTGAGCCTGTGCTCCACAACGGGAGAGGCCACAGCAGTGAGAGGACCGCATACCGCAAAAAAAAAAAAAAAAACTACAATGACTAAAATTAAGGTTTCACTATATGAGTTATACAAAAGGTTTAACCAACAGAAGAAATACTTAGTGACCTGGAAAATCAGAAGTAGCCAGACTTATACACAGATTAAACAATGGACATTTTTAATGTGATATCAGCACAGAGAAAATATCAACATACATGTAATTTGATTTCCAGAAGGTGAGTAGTTTGAGAAAAAAGGACAGAAACAAAAGTTGAAGAGAAAATGGCCAAGAATTTTCCAAAGCAGGTGAAAGACAATTTCAAGAACTGCTACAAATACAAGTAAAAATAATTTCAATGATATCCACTTTTAAGCAAGTCATCATTTAAAAAAGCAGTCAAAAAGATAATCTTAAAAAGTAGAGAAAAACATGAAGTAAGCCAGACAAAGACAAATATCATATAATCTCTCTTTGTGTCGAATCTAAAAGAATGATACATATGAATTTATGTATAAAACAGAAATAGACTCACAGACATAGAACACAAACTTATGGTTCCCAAAGAGGAAAGGTTGAGGGGTAAGGATAAATTAGAAGTTTGGGATTAACGGATACACACTGCTGTATATAAAATAGATAACCAACAAGGACCTACTATATAGCATAGGGAACTATACTCAGTATTTTGTAATAACCTATAATGGAAGAGAATGTAAAAAAAGAATATATATATATATATGTATATATATTTACATATTTATATACATATTAAAAAAATACATAGAGAAAACCAGCCATTACTGTTTAAAATTAAGTAGAGAAAAACAGTCATACATTTAAAAGGCAACAATAAGACCTAAAGGAACAAAAGTCTCAACAATGAATAAACATGCAGATTCCTGCATTTTATTAGTCAGATATCATGGAGCATACTTTTGGGGAGAAATAAGGAAAAAGGCTAGAACTATGTGTGAGTGTTATAACTATTGGTTTATAAATGACATATTAATGAAGAAAGTGGGACTAGATCTTATACAGCCTCCAGTTAGAGAAGAAGAAAATTGAACTGTACAGACTAATAAGAAGTGTAATTAGAGATAGATTACTGTAGATAATCACCCTGAATCTCTTCTAACACTGAATGATATTTGCTTGTATTCTTGTAATTTTACAAATCAATACAGTGGAATAATATTTTATACTAAAAAATAACTGGATCATAACAAATGTATGAGAAGAGAAATATTGGAGCTTGTATTAATCAAAAACTCAATATTATTTTGGTCTTAAGAATAATCCATTGAAGTTTTTAACATAGTAATTTTCTTCATTCATTAGAATGCACCTAAACTTAACACATCAATCATTGAAATCTTCTGTCACTCATTTGAAACGATCTTAAGACTGGGAATTCTAAACCTATCCTCTGAGCTTATGATTCTGAACTATTTTTGCTTTGTTCTGTAAGAAGAATTTGTGCATTTTGTATTTACTCTAGAGTTTAAACAATATATTGATGTATTTACATCAGGGATATGACTGATAATGATGCTTTGCAGATTCTGGATAACTATAGTATACTGCAGACTAAACTTCGACCTTAAATGAGAACAGTAAATCCTGGGTAAAAGGGATAGACAAAAGTTCCAAACATTTGACATTAAGAAGCAGAGGTACTCCTTAGCGAAGACGTGTTATAGAATTGTGATACTACAGCTGCCTTTTGGAACTTCATAAAGCTCATGATCACACAAAGGCTGTGAGAAATATTACAGCTTCTCTGAGATCTGTTTGCCTGTATTTAACATAGTGGTTCCCTAATTAAATAGCCCCCAGAATCCTTTTTTTCATGAAAGACCTTTATATATATATATATTTTTTTTTTTGAAATTAACATTCGATGGAACACTTTGATAAAATACTAAGTAGTCTAGAACTTCAGCTGCCCTTGAAGCTTCCAATGGCCATGAGGGGTGATTTCATATTAGGTCAGCATAATTTAACAGATCATGGGGACCAATGTGTCTAATAGACAAATTCAAGACATTGGAATTACAACATTTTTATATATTATTTCTCTAGTTTATTTTTTTAATACTAAAAGGACTGTGGATAATAAATGTTAAGAGGAAAGGAAAGCTGATCTCTGTGCTCCTAATATTTCCCTCATGTTCTCCTTTGGTTTCAACTCAAATTGGGTAATAAAACAAAATGGGGATGAAGGAAATATATAGAGAATACCATGTTTCTTCTGGCTCTCAAATCAGACACATTTGTCCATCTGGGAGTTTTAAATATATTGAAGATGAATGAAATTCTCCATAATGGTAGTTTGGTAGAATTATCCCAGGATATATTTCAAATTTGAACTGTTTGACAGTTAATATCACTTATCATAATTAGAATTCACTTTGTGAGGAAGTTGAATAAGGCAGTGTTCTTGCAAAATATTTCTAAGCATATATGTAGATAGTAAGTAGGAAGTAAAAGCAGTTCAACACAAAATGCTAGGTAGGAAAGTGAAAAGGAAATTACTGCTGAAGAGAAGTAGTTTTTGGCTCTTTCTGCCTTTTAAAACTGACTGACTTCCTTCTACTAGTCAGCATTGTTCCTTTGGTTTACTTTTTCATCTAAAGTTCCATGAACATTACTCTCTTACTGAGCTTCAATTTTTGAGGAATCACTACGACGACCTACTTTGAAATATTTCTGTATTACATGGAAATAGAACTAAATGCATCATCTCAGAAAAAAATGATCAGGGTTCCTTTAATGTTTTTATTGAAATTTTAAACATGTAAAAGCAGTATCACTATGTCTGGGCATTACATTGATATATGTGATATATGTAGCTATTCAACAAGAGCTAAGATAGGATATTTGAGATTCTTATGGGCAAACCACTTCACATATCTATTTATATTTATTAACATGTTTTCAAATAATAATACTAATCAAAGCAGTTTGTATCAGTAGCATTTCCAGAGGTTATTAAATAACTTTTAATGGGCACAAGATTTAATTGTTTTTCTTAAGGTAGATTCTGTGATACCCTATTTCTGAAAGATATACCATAAGTTTCTATGATCAAAAAAGAATGAGAAACCTGTACATGCTCTAGTTCCGTCTTGAAAATTCATAATGGATAAAAGTATCCATTGAAATTTTAATCCACAATATTCTGAAAACCCTGCAGTAAAGAAACTAGTATTTCCCAAATTTATGTGACCAAAGAGTTTTTCCACCCTAAATCCTGTTATCTCACAAATCCAATGTTCAGTGGAATACACTTTGAGGAACACTAAACTATATTTATGGACATTTCATCTTCCTTCTGGGAAGGATATTCTTAGAGTAAATTCAAAAAGCTGATGGTTCAGAAAAAACGTCTACTAGGTGATTGTGTTTATCATAATCATCCTCATCAAAGATGTATTGTGAAGGGAAGGACATGCTTTCTTATACTAAGCAGGTTTAGGAAAAACAGAGACACCAAGGGATGTTCCAGCAGTTGGTTAGTAGTACTCACAAGGTGATGTAAGTCTTCTTTCTGTGAAATCACAAACAACTAGCTGTAGTCTTTTGATGTCAGATCTGCTATGAATCCCCAAAATACTGGAGAACAAATAGCTAGTTCGGGTTTTATCCCTCAAAGGATTTTTAACTCAAAAAGAGCATACAAGATATATGTTTCCATTAGAAGTGGAACGAATGCCGGGATTGGTTCAAATACTAATTACATTTGAAGTTTGCTAATTTACACTTGGTTCATTAATTTGGATTTTTTTTAAATGGAGAGGGGTGTATCAGCAACAGAAAATGCAGTACCTAAACCCCAGTTTCAGTTACCTGTGGTAAACTGTGGTCTGAAAATATTAAATGGAAAATTCCAGAAGTAAACAACGCTTAAATTTTAAACTGTGCTTCATTCGAAGTATCGTGATGAAATCTCTCGAGGTCCAGCTCCGTCCCACCCAGCGGCCCGACCTTTAGTCGCTTCGTAGCCGCCTCAGTTATGAGATCAACTGTTGTGGTATTACAGCACTTGTGTTTATGTGACTCTTGTTTTACTTAATAATGACACCAAAGCTCAAGAGTAGTGACGCTGGCATTTCAGATATGCCAAAGAGAAGTTGTGAAGTGCTTCTTGTAAGTGAAAAGAAAGTTCTCGACTTAATAAGGAAAAACGTCGTATGCTGAGGTTGCTAAGAGCTATGGTAAGAAAGAATCTTCTGTCCCTTAAATAGTGAAGATGGAAAAAGAAATTCATGCGGTTTTGCTGTTGCACTTCAGACTCCAAAAATTATGGCCACAGTGCGTGATAAGTGCTTTAGTTAAGATGGAAAAAAGCATTAAATTTGTATAAAAGATATTCTGAGGGAGAGAGAAAGAGGCCATATTCACCTAACTTTGATTACAGTATACTGTTATAGTTCTATTTTATTATTAGTTATTTTTGTTAATCTCTTACTGTACCTAATTTATGAAGTAAACTTCATTACGGGTATGTATATATAGGAAAAAACATAGTATATAAAGGGTTCGGTACTATTGTGGTTTCAGGCATCCACTGTGGGGTCTTGGAAGTATTTCCCACAGATAAGAGCGGGACTTATCTGTTGTAAAAGTTTATTGGAACATAGTCACATTCATTTGTTTACGTATTGTCTGCAGCTGCTTTTTTTTCACCTAGGTTTTTGGGTTTTTTTTTGGCTATGTTGGGTCTTCATTGCTGTGCGTGGGCTTTCTCTAGTTGCTGCGAGCGGGGGCTACTCTTAGTTGTGGTGCGCGGGCTTCTCATTGAGGTGGCTTCTCTTGTTGTGGAGCACAGGCTCTAGGTTCCCAGGCTTCAGTAGTTGTGGCATGCAGGCTCAGCAGTTGTGGCATGCAGGCTCAGTAGTTGTGGCGCATGGGCTTAGTTGCTCTGCAGGATGTGGGATCTTCCCAGACCAGGGCTCAAACCTGTGTCCCCTGCATTGGCAGGCAGATTCTCAACCACTGCGCCACCAGGGAAGTCCTAACCTAGTTTTATTAAATATTGCTTCTTTGGGATGTGTTTATAACAACTCCCAGAACATTTTCATGTAAGGATTCAAAGTGGTCATATTAAAAAACAACTTCAATATAAAGTTTGTTTATCTCAGTTTTACAGTATTAAAAATGACAGACCTGCCTTAAAAACAAAACAAAAGCCAAAAAAGGACTATTACACCCAAAATATAAGAAAACCATTAAATAAACAAGTTTCGCATTTCCATAACTTTGTATCCATCTATTCTTTTTTTTTTGGCCGCTTGTGGCATCTTAGTTCCCTGACCAAGCATCGCACCCAGGCCCCTCAGCAGTGAAAGCATGGAGTCCTAACCACTGGACTGCCAGGGAATTCCCTTTTTTTTTTTTTAACAAATACTATTTTATTATTTACAAAATACATAGTGATCATAAGGGTACATGACACAAATTACAAACAGGAAAAGTACAAGGAAAAGTAGAGACAAATGCATTAGGGTTTTTTTTGTTTGTTTTTTTTTAGTGACTTAGGAAAAATTTTAACTTTTTTTTTTTTAAGGAAATGAAACTACATAATTTCTACCAGAGCCATACTAGCAGTGAAACATTTTTAACTGTGGAAATTGTGGTTTTGGTTCAGAAATAAGTTATATATTTTTCACCCCTGATGATGGGGAAAAAAAAGTCAGTGCTATGTCTTTGTGGGTTGCTCGTCTATGGAGATCAGCAGTTACTGCAACAGAGTCAGCCCATTCTGTTTAGAAATATATTTTAAATGTTTAGTAATTGACATGCGTGGTTGTCCTTGATTACATTCATAGATTTCACCAAACAGGCACACTGATAACAGCTAAGTTGAGTAGTTGTGACAGAGACCATATGACATGTGAAACCTAATTTATTTACTTTCTGGTCCCTTACAGAAAAATTTGCTGTCCCCTGGTTTTAAAGGGTATTGTTTTGGGGGGTTTTTTTGCAGTACGCGGGCCTCTCACCCCTGTGGCCTCCCCCGCCGCGGAGCACAGGCTCCGGACGCGCAGGCCTAGCGGCTACGGCTCATGGGCCCAGCCGCTCCGCGGCATGCGGTCCTCCCAGACAGGGGCACAAACCCGCTTCCCCTGCATCGGCAGGCGGACCCTCAACCACTGCGCCACCAGGGAAGCCCAAAGGGTATTGTTGTGTGTATTGATAAGTGCAATGAATGAGGGTTAGTGGATGAAGAGCAATCATGGAGGGGAGGTGGCTGTTTTGGACAGAAAACGTCTCTGTATGGCGATGGCATCTGAGCGTAGAAAGACCTGAAAAAGTGAGCAGGTCAGCCTACGAAAATCTGGGGAAGAGTTTTCTTGGCAACGGCATTGCACTTGGCGTGTTTGAAAACCGGCTGGAAATGCAGTGGGAGGCGAGTGATGTGAGAGATGCATGAATCTTAGGAGATGTGGTCTTAGGGATGGGCCAGATCACATCTTTTTAGCCACAGTAAATTTGGATGTCGAGTGATAAGAAGGCTATGACTTTTGAGTTAGGGAAATAACATGAACTGATTTGTTTTAAAACAGTCATTCTGGCTGTTTTGTTGAAAACTGACTCCAGAGAGACAACTAAGAAGGAAGCAGGACAATTCCCAATTAAAACAAACAAACAAACAAACTGTTCTGAACAGTTTTAAAATCAGACTGGGGACCCATTTGTCTGAAGCAGATATAACTCTGCTTAGGAGCTGTGTCAGGATCAGATGGCCTTTAGAGGTCCCAGGCAGCCTTCTGATTCTGTTATTTGAATCAATTTGTACTACATTTATGACATGATGGTGTTTGCTGGCAGGAAATGTCATAGTTTTGGAGTTTTAAACACCATCATCTGCACCCAGACCATCCCCTAAAAGACAGCAAAGAGGCCCCTGCAGGTCCACGTACACAGTGGTCCCTAGGAGCTAGTTACCAGAGTAATACAACAATATTATTTGCTATACGTAAGCATGTGGACCTTCTAAGCCTCAGGCATAGCCATTACATGAGGTCATGTGTGCTGATGTGATTTGTTGAAAGAAATAAACATAGAATTAATCACCAGAAAGGAAACCTTATTACTTAATGTGAAAATGATTCACTTGGCTTAGATCATGTGTAAGATAGAATTCTGTTTTGACTGTAAGAAAATAAAAGACATATTTCAATGTTCAAAAGATATTCAATGGACTAAAATATCCACCAGCATGTCCTAGAAATATAAGAAATCAACATGAACCAAAAAGAAAGCCAGCAGCATGTCTAATGAAAATCAGGCATCAGGCCTTAAAATACACTCTCTCACCTTCATCTCCTGCCCCTGTTTTTTCTTCACCTTGATTAATGTTTTCATTCAAGGGAAAACTGAGTCTGTTTGCTAAAGCCTTCATTTCTCAACTTGTCAACTTGAGAAGCAGTAGGAATGGCACAGAGAAGAGAAGGAGGGCTAAAAGAGGTGGGAGCTGTGTAAATTTTGAGGACAAAGTCGAAGTTCCGTGGGCCATCAGAGCTTTTGGAAAATCTCTGAGAGATGACTGAAAACTATTTTAATGTCTTAGATTACATGAAGATGCCTCAAGATGATCAACTCAAAAACTATGTGACTGTAAATTCAAACATATTCTCTCAAAGTTCACCTTTTAATATATAGATTTTTAGAAATGCAGATTTTATAGAATATTTTATACAAGAAACCCTCAATCATTTTTTAACACAGAGCTGAGTCACTAACCCCGGTCCACCCTCCACTACCCTCCCACCCCGGCCCTGCCAAAAGCACAAAGATATAGGAAAGTTCCTTTTTTAAACTTCAAATCTGTGAGTACAGTGACCAAATACATTTTCACATTTCTGGTAGTATGTGAATTTTTTAATATTCTATGCATTTTGGCAAGGGGTCAAATAAATAGGCCATTATAGCATCAAGCATCTTTCACATGGTACTAGATCTTACAAGATAGAGCAATGAAGCAGAGTTCTGGGAAGATACAGTTTCCTCCTTAGCTTGTATGTTATCTGCATTTTCCAGTTGCTGTGTGTTAAAAAGCTGCTTAAAAAATAAAAGTTTTTTGTTTACTCCTAAAGGAGCTTTTAAATTTGTAAAGCCCCAATTGTCCAGACAATGATATTGATATATATATATTTTAGTATTCGTTGTTTTTTTGTTTGTTTGTTTTTTTATACTGCAGGTTCTTATTAGTCATCAATTTTATACATATCAGTGTATACATGTCAATCCCAATCGCCCAATTCAGCACACCACCATCCCCACCCCCCCGCGGCTTTCCCCACTTGGTGTCCATACGTTTGTTCCCTACTTCTGTGTCTCAACTTCTGCCCTGCAAACCGGTTCATCTGTACCATTTTTCTAGGTTCCACATACATGCGTTAATATACGATTTTCATTTTTCGCTTTCTGACTTACTGCAATCTGTATGACAGTCTCTAGATCCATCCACATCTCAACAAATGACTCAATTTTGTTCCTTTTTATGGCTGAGTGATATTCCATTGTATATATGTACCACATCTTCTTTATCCAGTCGTCTGTCAATGGGCATTTAGGTTGCTTCCATGACCTGGCTATGGTAAATAGTGCTGCAGTGAACATTGGGGTGCCTGTGTCTTTTTGAATTATGGTTTTCTCTGGGCATATGCCCAGTAGTGGGATTGCTGGATCATATGGTAATTCTATTTGTAGTTTTTAAAGGAACCTCCATACTGTTCTCCATAGTGGCTGTATCAAGTTACATTCCCACCAACATTGCAAGAGGGTTCCCTTTTCTCCACACCCTCTCCAGCATTTGTTGTTTGTAGATTTTCTGATGATGCCCATTCTAACTGGTGTGAGGTGACACCTCCTAGTTTTGATTTGCATTTCTCTAATAATTAGTGATGTTGAGCAGCTTTTCATGTGCTTCTTGGCCATCTGTATGTCTTCTTTGGAGAAATGTCTGTTTAGGTCTTCTGCCCATTTTTGGATTGGGTTGTTTGTTTCTTTAATATTGAGCTGCATGAGCTGTTTATATATTTTGGAAATTAATCCTTTGTCCATTGATTCGTTTGAGAATATTTTCTCCCATTCTGAGGGTTGTCTTTTTCTCTTGTTTATGGTTTCCTTGCTGTGCAAAAGCTTTGAAGTTTCATTAGGTCCCATTTGTTTATTTTTGTTTTTATTTCCATTACTCTAGGAGGTGGATCAAAAAAGATCTTGCTGTGATTTATGTCAAAGAGCGTTCTTCCTGTGTTTTCCTCTAAGAGTTTTATAGTGTCTGGTCTTACATTTAGGTCTTTCATCCATTTTGAGTTTGTTTTTGTGTATGATGTTAGGGAGTGTTCTAATTTCATTCTTTTACATGTAGCTGTCCAGTTTTCCCAGCACCACTTATTGAGGAGACTGTCTTTTCTCCATTGTATATCATTGCCTCCTTTATCATAGATTAGTTGACCATAAGTGCGTGGGTTTATCTCTGGGCTTTCTATCTTGTTCCATTGATCTATGTTTCTGTTTTTCTGCCAGTACCGTATTGTCTTGATTACTGTAGCTTTGTACTGTAGTCTTAAGACAGGGAGTCTGATTCCTCCAGCTCCATTTTTTTCCCTCAAGACTGCTTTGGCTATTCAGGGTCTTTTGTGTTTCCATACAAATTTTAAGATGATTTGTTCTAGTTCCGTAAAATATGCCATTGGTAATTTGATAGGGATTACATTGAAAAGACAATGATATATTTTTTTTAAATCTCAGAATCTGTTTTTATGGGAGAGTCTGGAAAAGTGAAAATACTGAGTATTGAAATACAGTCAGTCCTTTTGCAGTACCAACACAGTCATTTCAAGGATTAGTCTTGATTGGTAATCGAATAGTGGACAGTAAAATTTGATACGTTATTTTCAAGAAAGCCACAAAACCTGATGAACAAATACAATAAGGCAAAATCAGGAATAGAAGTAGTCTCTTTTTCCAGGGTAGCTCTACAGAGCACAACATGTTTCCTATGTACATTTGGACAATATGGGAAAAAGAAGTTAGGATGCGAGGAAGTAAGATACCTGGATTCTGGTCCCTGCTTCCCAATAATCAGTTTGGGGAAAGTAATTATTATGTCAGTAGTCCTGAATTTCCTCATTTACAAGTGAGAAAGTTGTATTAAAGCTCTAAAATTCCTTATCTATATCTTATTCTTGGTAAACTTCACATTCGTATCCCTTTGGTGGGTTATCAGAAAATGTGTGTATTAGTTTCCTAGGGCTGCATAACAAAGTATCACAAATCGGGTGGCTTAAAACAACTGAAATTAATTTTCTTACAGTTCTGGAGGCTAGAAGTCTAAAATCAAGGTGTCAGAAAAGCTATGTTACCTTTGAAGGCTGTAGGGAAGAATCCCCCCTTGCCTCTTCCTAGCTTCTGGTGGTTGACAGCAATCCTCGGCGTTCCTTGTCTTGAAGGTGCATTGTTCCATTCTCTCCCTTTGTCCTTACATAGTCTTCTCCCCTGTGTGTCTGTGTCCGTGTCCAAATGTCCCTCTTCTATTTTGTAAAAAGAGCAGTGGCTTAGAAGTTATTATTCTATCTCAACTCTATTGTTAGCTAGTTATGGGAGCTCTATCTGAAATAGCATCCTCATTTGTAATACTACAGAATTAAATTAGAGTTTCTCATCAAATCCATGGTTCTATATGAACATCCACTTTTCTTTCTACCTCCAATCAAAACATTGTAATTGGAGGAAACTTTGTCATTTTTTTTGTATTTGTTCCCAAAAAAAGAGAGTTTTTTTTTTTTTTTGAGTCAACAGAGCATGTCTTGCAAAATTTATACGACCAGAGTACCCTGACATCATACATAATTGAAGATAACAGCCTGCATATTATTGCATAATCTCACTTTAGCCTGTCAGTTTTAAAGATAAAACAAAAGTCAGTTACTTGCCATTTTGAAGGAAGAAAGCTTAATAGTCTTACAACTTATACTTGGATTTATCATTTGGATATTTGACAGTTAATCAGAAAACCAGACTTGGTTGTTAACTCTTCCCACTTGGGACAGGTATTTGTGATTGATTTGTGTAAGAATAGCTCTTAATCCATGACTTTTCCTGACCTGCAGCTACCTTAATAGAAGTTTCCTTTGTGGAAATATGACACTCCCCACAGCCCCAGAATGACTATGCCAAAGATTTCTTTCCCCACATCCTCAAGCCTTACTGGGCACCCCTTGCACCCAGAACACCCTCACACACTTTCAGCAGTGAAACTTGCCTCTTTGTTCAAAGAGAAATTAGAGTCATGGGTCAGCTAATTCCTTAAAGTCCCTGTCCTGTCCCCACACATGTACATGCCTTTTCATGAATTCTTCCTTTCAGCCTTAATGGAATATGCATCCGTCTTCCCTTCCACAGCCAACACCTTCCCCTGTGCTCTGCATCCCATCCCCCTTTACCTCCTCAGTGGCTTAGCTCCATCACTTTTCCTACATTTCTATGCTATCGACAAATTTTTCCTCTGCTGGCTCTTTGTCTTCAACTTGCAAATTAGATATAGTCTCCCCAATCTTTGAAGAGAGAAAAGAGAGAGAGAAAAAAAAGGAGAGGCAGGATGAGGCAAGAAAAGGAAAGGAACCTGCAGCAACTGAACATAACCAGCTAGCAGCTACTTTTGAACATGTTTTTTCTTCTCAGCCCAGCTTTTTGTAAGGCCGGTCTAATACCATTGTCTTCTATGTTTTCACTTCCTATTTATACTTCCTGCACTGTCTCACAGCTTCATTACTCCACTCGAACTACTCTTACAGATGTCACTAACCATCTCCTAGTTGCCAAAATTTCAAAACATTTGAATCTTTTTCTTGCGTTTCACTGAGGCAGTTCATACGCTACATTGTCAATACATCTTCCTGTAGGTAAAAGAGATTTTCCAGCCCTGAATGGTGTAAAGCAAAGATCAGCCTTAAAACTGATTTAGAGTATTGCCTTTCTTAGTGAAAAGAGAACACTTTTGAACACTTCTCCAGTAATGTTTAATAGAATGTAAATAAACCTGTTATGTATATAGGATTTATAAAACTGTAGGATTAAAATGAGAATTCTAATGTTCTTTTTAGCATGAGTGTATATAGGATGTATTATATCATTTAGTGATTGGTGATAAATTGTTTTATAATTGTTCACACTAATTTTTCTTGGGTGTATGTTTTGCTGCTCTCAAACTAGATCATGAATACCATGTACACCATTTTTTAAGCTGTCATCCATCCACATTTGCTTTTAGCTGAAGAAATGCAATAAATATCCGTTATGAAGCTGACTATAGTTAATTAGGTTTCATTTTCAACATAATGCGTTGTTGAGTTGATTACAATTTGTGAGAAAGTGGATTTATTTTGGTCAAATTTAGTAGCCTGTTGATATTGTTAAATTTGCTCCATCATTTTAAAATGTCAACCTAAGAATGCTTTCCAATAAATACATATTTTGTTACTTTTGAAAGAAAATATAATAGGGAGGCAGAAAGCCACTAACTGAAATAGACAGATACAAGAGCTGTGATAAAATGTTACATATGAATTTCTAAGATCTGGTCAAAAAATATTCCTTTCTTTGGACTCATTTTCTATACTAACTATTGTGGGAAGCCATTAACTTTTATTTGCCCAGAATATTTTTATTTCTATATCTGCTCTACTTGGCCTTAGGAGACTGTCAATCACATGACCCCCTTCCCTCCACTCTGCACCCCCTGTTTTCCCACCCGCAACTCTCTATCCCAAGCCCTAGACATGAGTAAGCATGTCACCCATTCTGGCCAGCCATAAATTATCCCCCTGGCCGCAGTTATCCCGTTTTGTTTTGCTTTGTTTTGTTTTCTGAGAGTACTTTTTCTAAGAAAGGTTATCTTCAAAGTATCTTGAGCTCAAATAAAGTCTTGAGCCCCAGGTGGCCATGTTTGGTATCACATTGAGAAAACTTACCTGGAAATGAAGCCATCACAGAGACAAGGGAGACAGAGTTGTGATAACTTTGGTATTCCCTAAAAAAATGATACAAATGAACTTATTTACAAAGCAGAAACTGTCTCACAGACTTCGAAAACAAACTTATGATTACCAAAGGGGAAAGGTTGGGAGAGGGATAAATTAGGAGTTTGGGATTAACAAATATACACTACTATATATAAAATAGATAATCAACAAGGACCTACTGTATAGCACAGGGAACTCTACTCACTATTCTGTAATAACCTGTATGGGAAGGGAATCTGAGGGAGAATGGATGTGTGTATATGTATGACTGAATCACTTTGCTCTACACCTGAAACTAACACAACATTGTAAATCAACTATCCTCTAATATAAAATAAAAACTATGTTTTTAAAAAACTCAGTGTACAAAGATTAAAAAAAAACCCACAAACTTTGGTAGATTCCTAAATGCATCTGTGCCTGCATCCACCTCCTGGACCTCTTACTGATATCCCCAAAACACTTCCTTTTTACTTCAACTAGTTTGAATAGTATTTCTGTGAGGGACTCAAACTAATGCCATAACCTAATCAACCCTCGCTTGACTGACATGCAAGAAACAATTGTGGATCTTAGAGTTTATCCTCACATTGTTGAGGATTTTATAGCTTATCCTCATTTGTTGTCTATTCATTCTCTCTTATTTTTTTAATTTATCAGTGTCCTTCATGCAGCTAGATATGCTGGCAGTTAACTGCACATGCCATGTTTTAATGCTTTTAAGTATCAAAATATATTGTGAATTTTTCTATCTCAATAACTATTTATCCATAATATAACCAATTGTTGGTAATTTAATGGCCATAAAATACATTTCACAAAAAATCTAGTGGTTTATAAAATTCTGTTTAATAACATTTAGTTTTAAGATTGAGAATTTACATAGAGAATTTATATATTAAGCAATATAATATTGATTCTTCTCAGCCTTCCCATTGAATAGAGTTTTTTAAATCAATTGCCAAATTTCGTAAGTCAAAATATTTCAGGTAATTTTCCAAAGTTTTTATTTAATCAAGAAGGTGCATTTCCAAGTTGAACCTCTACTTTTTACCTTCCAAAGTTCAGCAGAGAAAAAAACAGTGATCAGCACTTCAAAATATAACTAAGAATCATTCTTCAGAAGATTGACTTAAGGTCAATCTCAGTGGTCTGTTGTCTTTAAGTGTGTCTCCTGCCGCACAGTTAGTTGGTAAGTGAAAAGCCTCCAGGACTCAAATGTGTAATTGTGGCCTAGCATCTATCACAGATTAGAGGTCTCCAATCATGTCCACTGGTAAAGGGTAACTAAACAGCATTGGAAGGATAGAGCACATTTTTACTTCCTATGCCAGCATTTACTTTTAGATTTCTTTTTAGAATTTGTTTGATTTTTTTTCATGGGCTTTGGTTTCTCAAATACCACTTGCAGCACAATCACATCTAAATTTTCAGATAAACCTACTGGATCAGAATCTCAGTTGTAGGAGAGAGGGGAATTTGCATTTCCAATAAACCCTCCAGGTAACTTTTATGCATTCTCTAATATGAGAACTATTGATTAAAGCTGGAACCTTGGCTTCACATTGGAATTCCTGAGAGAGCTGTATAAAATACTGGAGGTAGGTCCCACCCTCAGAGATCCTGATATAATTATTCAGGAGTGTGGCCTGGGTATCATTAGGCTTTAAAAAAAAATATTTAGTCCAGGTTGAGAACCACTTAGATGCTCATGTAGACATCAGGTAGCATTTAAGTATGGCATGTATAAGTAAAAATGAAAGCTATCAAAAACAAATGGGGATTTAACCTTTGGATTTTGTCTTCCCCAATAATTAATAAAAGTATTTAGGCATTATTAATTATCAGCATATTTTTCAAACAAATATTTTGGTATTCTTAGAGTTATACTTAGCTGACAATATTTTCATGTGCCTTTTTGAGCAAGTAGAATAATTTTTTTAAATCTATAGGTCTTACCACCACAATAAGAGGCACCAAAAAAGAAATGCAAGAGTTCTTCCAATAAATAAAAATATACTTATTGAGCATTACTTTATGCTCTGCACTGCAATGAGCATGGCAAAAAGATACATAAAATAAAACTTTCTCTTTTTTGCTTTGAAAGTAGAAAACGCAAGAGGCTAGAAAAGCAGAAAACAAGAAAATAAAATTAAAATTTACAAAATAATAAGATGTACCCTGTTCTGAAAGAACCCCAAGTGTAACTGTGAGCCAAGAACGTTAAAATAGCAAATGAAGAGCAGTAGTGCCAGCTCTGTTCTGTAGAGTGTGCTGTGGGATGATCAGGAGAGGCTTTATGAAGGAAGCAGAACTTGAGCTAGGCTCTCATTTGAGTGAGAATTAGAAAGAAAAGGAAAACAGGGATGGACAGACTGTGTCCTTGCATGAAGGAGGAACTTAGTACGGCATGTGAGTAGGCTAAGGAAGAGACTAGACTAAATGGGTCTAAAAGCTCTGGATTGAGGAAAAGGAGAAAATGAGTTTGAATTGATGGTTTAGGATGATTATATGGAGGACCTTTTGAAGAACAACATGAATAATTCCTTCCTAACTTATTTCCTAATTTCTTAAACTTCCCAATTCCTCTTTGTCTCTACTCAGAAAATTTGTACGCAAAGACTGTCAAACAGAAGCCAGGCAGAACACTCATAGACTTTCTAGAATGGCAGATACTGGGGAACAAACAGACAGGAGTGGCACCACTGCCCATCACACTCAAGAACAATACCTTGGAACAGACATCAGATTCTGAGAAAGTCAGAACTGGAATGAAATACCGTATGCCATTGCAGAACCTTGGCCTTGATCCCTGTTCTGCCATTCCAGCATTCCTTGCTTGGGGGGCACCAACCCTTTCTCTGGAATCCTAATGGGGCTGGGGTCCATGATAGCACAGTGGCTCCCAGACCTTATCTACCATCTCAACACTCTACTGCCTTGCTACTCAAAGGGCCTTTTCAGGACTAACATCATCAGTATCATCTTGGAGTTTATTAGAAATTCAGAATCTCAGGCCCCAACCCAGGCCTACTAAATCAGAATCTGCATTTTAACAAAATCTCCAGGTTATGTGTATGTCCATTAAAGTTTGAGAAACAGCGCTTTATTAAAATTGATTTACTTCAACATTAGCTGTAGCCAGTCTCCAGAGAGCTCTTGTCTTGGACAACTTAATTCTTACCTCTCAGAGACCCAGCAGATGGAGAAGGGGTGACCTACAATCTCCCAGGGAGTATCTTTTCTTCCGAACTCAAGTCACCCTGGAGTAGTTGGGCCAGCATTCCTCAAACTAGTGTTCTGTGAAAAACAAATGAATGGATAAATGGATGCCGTGCTCAGATATATTTGAGAAATAAAGCTAAATAATTTTATTTACTTCAGGAATTCTCAAAGCTTTCAATATGCTAATGAACATTATAATGCTTCAGTAAACAATTATAGGAAATAAATATCACAGAAAAGAGAATTTCACAAATTTATTTGTTTATTCAAACATTTTTCTCAAGTCAGAACTATTTACATCTCAAATGAAAAGTCCCTGCTAAAATCCTCAAATATCAGTTTGGGGAGCATTAAGCTAGGTCCACGTATGTACTTGAAACCCAGTTATGATTAAAGTAGAGCACACAGCATCTCTTGCCAATGACATGTTTTCTTATCCCAAGACTCCAGTGGACCCAGTGAATGTGTTTCTAACTTCCATTCCTTTGTTCTCTTTTGCTACATTATCTTTCTACACCAGCACACATCCACACAAAGACCTAGGAATGCTGAGATTAAAAGACTAATAAGAAAAACTAAATTCCTTTCTTCCTGAGCCCTAAATTTTAACCAGGCCCTTCCCTCGTTCCCAAATCCATTTGTACAGAAGGTTTTGTCTCTCTAAGACCAAACTGAGAACTCTGATACCAGATTTCTGGCCAAATGGTCAAGCAGTCAGTATATCTAGTGACCACCGTGTGCTCAACTTTTTATTAGGTACAGTGAGGGGTGCAAAGGAATAAGAAGACATTATTCCTGCATCTGAGAGCTTTAGTCTAATAAAGGATTAAGAGTTTGTTTTCTAGAAAGGTTAGAAATTGTAAAAGGCCCTAAAGAGAATCATACAATTTAAAGGAACAAGATTTTTTTTTCTTGACCCTAGGAGCTCACAATTTTTTCAAGAAAATAGACAAAAATGACTATAAGAGAACAAGGGGCCTATGAGTGCAAGGCAAAAGGGTTGATTAATTCTGGGGGCAAAGGGAATAGGAAAGGAGTCATAGAGAGGACAACTAATAAATTATGCCCTGGAGAACGAATAGGATTTTCCACACAAAGTAGGAAACGAGGTCAATTCTGAGCTGAAGAGTAGCATCAATTTCAAGCTGACAGAGAAAAACAGATTAAGATTTTTCTCATCTTCACATGTTAAAAAAAAAAAAATCTCATTCTGTACGATTAGAAAGAACTGGTGTGAAATCATATTGCACTAACTAGACTAGTGATACAAATTCAAGGAAAGAAGAAATGAGTGAAAAGTAGAGTGATTCTTGGGAGCGGAACTGGCTGTCCTTGTATGGGAAACCAGAGCACAGAACAGAACAGTTCAGTGTCAGGACAGTGCAAGAGTGTGGAATCAAAGCAAAGAGCAGGAAGTCCCAAAATACAGATTAAAGTTTGGGCCACATCTGCATCGGACAAAGGCCTTAGAGGTGGCAAGTTATAGGCTAACACTGGACAACATTAAGAAAAGCCCACGTAACAAGAAACTTTTCAGTAAGGTCTCATTGTAAGTAATCTTGAGACGTTCTAATAATGACAAGGAGAATTGGAGGAAATCCTAGGGTGAGAGATAAATGTAGGCAATTTTTAAAAAGAAGGAAAAAATATATGTAAAATAAGGCAATGGCACTATAAAGTCAGGAGTCACTCTGAGATATGAAGTACATAGGAAAGTGGTGGAACACATCTGGGAGGAGTAAGGACTGATTTCTGGATCAGACTTGTCCTGACTAACCCTCTCCTTGGCCTCAATTGTCATACCTGTTTAAAGATAAAGGTAATCTAAATGGTCTCAAGTTCTCCTTCAAGCTTTAAATTCTGTGATCCTCAGAACAAAGATGGTGCAGAGTGAGAAAATGAAGCAAAGAGGCTTAAGCACAAGGTTTACTTGAATGTAGAGAGTGAGTCAGAAGAATTACATCTGAGATATAAAAAGAAGGTATTTATTACAATACAGAAGTATTCAAATGACTGAAAAATATTAGTATGTACTTACTACTGCAATTGTTGCTAATACTACTAGTGAAAACCCTTCACATCTGTATCGCCATGTGTAATTTAGAAAATGCTATTGAGGCTCAGAAAAGAAGGGAAAAGAAATTTTTTGAGTGTCTACTGCTTGCCAGCTTTATGTTAGAAGTCTGTACATAATGTCTGCAATTACTTTATGTGGAAAAAATGACTGTTACTTCACAATTACTTGGAATATTAAGCATAGACATCTGTATACAGATTGTATACAGATTGGTCCATTCAAAAAAGGGGGGAGAAATAGTTTTTAGGTGTTTTGGGGGGTGTGGGGTAGGTTGTTTTTGCTTTACATGTATTAAACTACAATTAGTTTGACCGTGACATATTTTTGCTACAATCCAGTATAATAATGATATTGATCTGATACCTCAGAAATTCCAGCAAAATCCAATTTCTTAATCACCAGGAGGGCTTTGTAATACCCCAAGTGACCTTCTGCTGAAAAAGAACCCTCTGCCCCCCAGGGATTGTATAAATCAGAGATGGATTGAGATAGTGACCCACCTTCTCACTGTACATTAATCTAAAGATGTCAGACAGACTGTTAGTGCTGCTTGTGTCATTCCCATCACTGTTTGTTTGTTTTCTGAGTTTTCCTCTTTGGCTGAATAAAAATACTCTGTCCTGTGAACTCTGAGAGCAAGATGTGCCACTCTCTTGACCCCCCACATGGCTCCATCAATATTGATTTGAAACAAACCCTCTAGGGTCGTCTGCGTTCCTGGCAACGTTTCAATACTAACGTGGTTAATTTTTTAGAGGATTTTTCTTTCCCTTCCTGTGCTCAAGAGGAGTCGTGGGGTGTGTGGGAAACAGCAGCTTGATGTGTGCATCTGTGGTGCTTGCATATTTCCCTTAGAGATAGTGGCTCTTTCTTCCTAACCGTTCTTCTTTTACTGCACGTTGTGTCCTAGGAACTCAGAAAGAGCCATCTAAATGCTTGGAGGGCTTTTAAGACAATATTCTTAGCGACATGGCATGTGAGAAAGTTCATAGAATTCTTACTACTCACTTCCTCACAAAATTTAGCAATTAATATTATGATAATATGTAAATATTATCATATTTACAGCCATTTATATTCAATATGCATTGGCACGCCTTGTTACTAAATGCAGAGGCTGTTATAAATACTTGCTCAAGGATGTCAGTTCTATTAAATAACTAATTTCTGACCAAGAGCACAAGAAATATCTTAAGGCACATAATGGAGATCTGATTTTTTTTTTTTTTACCATTACTGTTATCTTTTCCAGATAGGACAATGAGTTGTTTTAATTTGCAAAACTTGTGAGAACCGTCAGCCAGAGGAGTATTGATGTGTTTCTATTTTCAATAACATAAGGAAATACCCACCTTAAAATCCTATTATATGGAATAAAGACATTTCTTAAGATTATTTACTTCTTATTTTTATAGATATACTAAAATTCACATTTGGGTTATATTTTGATCAGCAAATAACAGTCTTAAAAATGAGATCATAATTCTTATTTTCCCCTTGGTTGGACTTTCTAAGTCTGTAATGGATCAACGCTTTCAAATTCAGAAGGAGACGTTTAGAATAAAAACATCCAGTCCTTTCTTTAACTTGCTCGCAGTAGAAAAATATGTACTTCAAATTATTTTATCAGTAATGGTGCCAGGTTCTACTAAAAGAGCTATGCTTTCTCATGTGTTTGACCATTTATTCATCAGCAAACATCTGTGGTTAAATAAAATTTGAATAGAATTTTATCAAATTGAATAATGACATACACCAAAGCAGAAATTCTCTGGAAATGCCATTTCTGATTAAATAACCACAAAATGTTTAAGAAATGCCTGGAAATTTGGTAAATGTAAAAAATATTTTAATGCTTTATCCTAGGACTCAACTGTTACCAAAAGAACAGTGAGGTGAAACTTTACCGACCTAGAAGGGGCCCCTCCTCACCTGCTTATAAAACAGATCTACTTCTGCACATCACTTCACTGGTAAATTTAGGTTCATCTTGAAACAAATAGGGGAAACATATTGTGCCCCTAGAAACCCCAGACAGAGATGACACCATGAGGCAACGGGGATTTCAGAGAGAGTAGAAAGAGATCATTTGCTTTTTGTACTTTACAATTATTTACCTTGTAAAAATATCATAACGAAGACCTGGAAAAGGGAAGTTGGTGGGCGAAGAGAAAAAATAGAAAGGTATATTCATGGTAAGCTTGAGGGACAGGCCAGACCTGTGGAGTTCAAGTCAACTGCTCTCTGTGCATTTAGTTTATCTTTCACTGTGTTTTGCACAAGCCTTTAACCAGAGCTAGTCTCTCATGCCTCAACTCAATCAATGCAAATCTATTTTTCAAACATGTTTCATGTCCTATGATATTCCCAGCACTCCTTGCACTTCCATGCCCTCCATCCCTCCGAGTCTTATTCAGTTTCAAGGCTGTTTAATTGTTGCTTTCTCTATGAAGCTGACCCCATATCACCCAAACAGAATCTCTTCTTTATTTTTTTTTTTTTGCTTTAATAGCACTTTGCTCTAGCACTAAACTCATACTCATCCCATTTTGTTTTGGCTGCTTGTTTGCATGGCAGTCTGCTAGGTGTAATATAAACTTCTTAAATGAAGAGAAGATTTGTTCTATCTCTTGTATGCAACACAGTGTTGTTGATCTAATAGTTGCTCAATATGGGGAAAATTTTAATACATCCCCCTCCCTGAAACCCAGACTAGAGGAGAGATGGGCCAAACTTTCTCCAAGAGTTACTTAAACACTCAAAAAGAAGAGATTCACATTGTCTGACATACCCATTTGTCAACTAATGTGTACATTAATCGTGTGTAGTTTTCTAGGGTATATATTTTAACCTTCTCTCCAACTACCCTCTCTTGCAGTCAAAACCTAACAAGCCAATTGTTTCTTGATTTACTAATCTTAGACAATTTTTTCATTGGTAAAAAAGCTACAAACATCTGAAGTCCTTTCCAGCTCTAAATTACAACTCTGTGGTCTCTTTCATAATTCTACCATGAAAATAACAGATTTTTATCACTAAGTACTAGTCCATCTCCCTTGAGCTTCTGAGAAGAGTGATACTATATTGTCTTAAACCCCACCTTTTGAAAACACAGAAAGTTACTTTTATTCGTTTGTTCAACCCTCATTAAATATGTACACTATATATATATACCTCAAATTATAATATTTTAAGCAAACCTAAATCCCATTTTCAAATGCTATTTAATATTATTCTTTAACTCACAAGCTTTATCGGTCACATTCTACTTTGTGCTTATTTGTGTTTATACAATAAGTAGCTAAATAATTACTGCTCATTATAGGAAGTAGGTGCAAGACAACTCCACAGGTGACTCATGTTATTGAACATGACCATTTGAATTAAAAACCATAGAAACTTATGGGTTCCTTTCACGGGCCCATGGTTTATATGGAGAACAAGCAAGACAAAAATCCTCTTCAGTGTGCTGGAGAGATTCCCTAGGCAGAAATTTGGGTTAAGAGTTATGGCCATATTGGGAAAGAAGAAGGCATTGTTTGGTTTCCTTATGCACAAGAGAAAAGCAAACAAACAGGTCTTAATGATCTCAGGGAATTGGAGGATGAGTAACCTCAATATTTTGGAAGCAAAAGGCTACTTTTCAAATGTCCCTTTCCCTCAGAAATATTATACCACAAAGACGTTTTTGAGTTTTCACTAAGTCTTGTAAGGACACAAACAATGAACCACTCTACTGCCAACACATGTTCTAATCAGTGCATCTGAAAAGTTCTCTTCAATTAAAAAGGAAATTTCCCATAGTAGCTGTTTATGCTTTCTCTCTGTAGAATCTTTAATTTTTAGCGATTGACAATATTATGTGGATGCTCACTAAAGATTGGGACTTAGTAGATAACTAATTGTTAATTAATCAAAAGATACTTTTGAGTCCTACTATGGGCAATTTCTCTGCTAGGTCCTTTGGTAAGGTTACAGAGAAGCATGAGGCCCCATCTCTTCTGATGTGGGTTTTAAAAATTAATTGAGGAGGCTATATGTGCATGAAATACTTGATAATATAAGGGAGCTACTACTCACTAGCTATTCCTTTTCAAATTAGTAATCATCAAAAAGAGATCAATGAAATACTTATGCTATAAGTAAATGATCTAAATCCATGATTTTTTTTAACTTTACTGAGGAACAATTGATAAATATATTTGTATATACTTAAAGTATACAATGCAATGATTTGATATTCATATACATTGTGGAATGATTACCAAGATCAAGATAATTAATACATCCATCACCTCACATAGTTAACTCTTTTGTGTATGTGTGTGTGTGTGTGTGTGTGTGTGTGTGTGTGTGTGTGTGGTGAGAATTCTTAAGATGTACTCTCAGCAACTTTCAAGTATACAGGACCGTATTATTAACTATAGTCACCATGCTGTACTAGAGTCTCAGAAATTACTATTCTTATAAATGAAAATGTATGTACTTTGTATGTATGTACTTTGATCTACATTTCCCCATTTTCCCCTCCCCACAGCCCCTGGCAACCACCGTTATATTCTCTATTTCTGTGAAATCAGCTATACTGAAAAGACTGTCCTTTCCCCATTGTGTGTTCCTGGTGGCCTTGTCAAATATTAGTTGACCATATATTCATTGGATTATTTTGGGGCTCTATTGTGTTGTGCTGGTTTCTGTGCCTATTTTTATGTCAGTACCATACTGTTTTGATTACCACAGCTTTGGTATATAGTTTGAAATCAGGCCATATGACACCTCCAGTTTTGTTTTTCTTTCTCAACATTGCTTTAGCTATTCAGGGTCTTTTGTGATTCCATATGAATTTTAGGATTGTTCTATTTCTGTGAGAAATGCCACTGGAATTTTGACAGGAATTGCACTTAATTTGTAGATCACTTTGGGTAGCATGGATATTTTTATAATATTAATTCTTCCAATCCAAGAGCATGGGATATCTTTGCATTTATTTATATCTTCTTCAATTACTTTTATCAATGTCTTATATTTTTCAGTGAACAGGTTTTTCATCTCCTTGGTTAAATTTATTTCTAAGTATTTCATTGTTTTTGATGCTATTGTAAATGAGATAATTTTCTTAATTTCTCTTTCAGATAATTCGTTGTCAATATATAGAAACACAACTGATTTTGTATGTTGATTTTTTATCCTGCAACTTTACTGAATTCATGTATTAGTTCTAACAGTTTTTTTGGTGGAGTCTTTAGGGTTTTCTGTAAATAAGGTTATATCACTTGCAAATAGAGATAATTTTACTTCTTCCTTTCTGATTTGGATGCATTTCTTTTATTTCTTTTTCTTGCCTAATTTTTGTGGCTAGGACTTACAGTACTACATTAAATAGAAGTGGCAAGAGTGGGCACCCTTGTCTTATTCCTAATCTTAGAGGAAAAGCTTTTAACTTTTGACCATAAAATATGACGTTAGCTGTGGGCTTGTCATATATGGCCTTTATTATTTTGAGGTACATTCCTTCTAAACATGATTTGTTGAGAGGTTTTATCATGAAAGAGTGTTGAATTTTGTCAAATGCCTTTTCTGCCTCTATTGAAATGATATGATTTTTATCCTTCATTCTGTTAATGTAGTGTATCACATTTATTGATTTGCATATGTTAAACTATCCTTGCATCACAGGGGTAAATCCCACTTAATCATGGTATAGAACACTTTTAATGTGTGCTTGAATTCAGTTTACTAATATTTGGTTGAGGATTTTTGCATCTATGTTCATTAGAGACATTGGCCTGCAATTTTCTTTCCTTGGAGTGTCCTTTTTTGACGTTGGTATCAACCAAATGCTGGCCTTGTAAGATGTCTTTGGAAGTGTTTGTTCCTTTTCACTCTTTGGAAGTATTTGAGAAGGATTGGTTTCAAATATTTCGTAGAATTTACCAGTGGAACAATCTCACCTGGGCTTTTATTTGTTGGGAGAATTTTGATTACTGATGCAATCTCCTTGCTCCTTGGTCTGTTCATATTTTCTATTACTTCATGATTTTGTCTTGGTAAGTTGTATGTTTATAGGAATTTACCATTTTTTCTAAGCTATCTAATTTGTTAATATAGAATTGTCCATAGTCTCTTATAACCCTTTGTATTTGTAATTTTATTAATTCGAGTCCTCTAGCTAAAAGTTTGTCACTTTTGTTTATGTTTTCAAAAAAACAACTCTTACTTTTGTTGAACTTTTCTATTGTCTTTCTGGTATCTATTTCATTTATTTCTGCTCTAATCTTTATTAGTTCTTTCCTTCTGCTAACTTTGGGCTTAATTTGTTCTTTTTATTTTTCCTTGAAATATAAGTTTAGATTGTTTTCTGTGGTCTTTCTTTTTTTCTTAATGTAGGCATTTATTGCTATAATCTTCCCTCTTGGAATTACTGTTGCTGCATTCCATAAATTTTAGTATGTTGTGTTTCCATTTTCATCTGTCTCAAAACTTTTTTTTATTTACCCTTTGCCCCCTCCCAGCTACACCCCATTTTCCAGTATGGGTATCCTTCCAGATCTTTTTTTTCACATCTATATGTATGCATATAGAAATACAGAATTTTACTTTGGGGTGTGTGTGTGTGTGTGTGTGTGTGTGTGTGCGTGTGTGTGTGTTCGTGTGTGCGTGTTCATTCAGTACATAAAGGGTTTCATGCTATAGGGTGTTGTTCTTTACCTTTCTTTCTCCACTTAACAAACCCTCTTGAAGCACTTTCCCTATAAGTAGCAGGGCCCTAAGTTCATTTGTATAGGCTGTGCCCTACACAAGGACACCAGACTAAAGCACTTAGTGGGGGCTGATGGGTAATCTGAGTTTTATTCATTAAGCCATGAACCTTGGCAGGGGCTGCATCCCTCCCAAGGGAAACAGTTTTCTAACTCAAATTGAAGTGGTGGATAAGTTATTGTGGCTCTGTCAGTGCATGTGAATCTACCTCATATTTGTAGCTACTGGGTAGTGATCTAAGGGATTATGGTACCATTACATTAAACAGTTTTCTGTTGATGGCCACATAGGATATTTCCAGTTCTTAGACCACTAGGAAAAAATTCTTTAATGAATAGTATTGGGCATACTAATTTTTTGCATGTATGCAAGTAATTCTCTAGGCTAGGTATCTAAAATTAGATTGCCAGGTTGAAGGATACTCCTACTTTAATTTTAATAGATACTGCTAAACTGCCCTCCAAATAAGGCAGAAATTTACATTTCTGAAGACATGGTCAAGATATTTTTTTCTTTTTTGACAATCTGATAGGTGAAAAACAGTAATTCTCATTCTTTACTTAACTTGCATTGTTATGATTACCAGTGCAGTTTAGGGTTTTAAATCATTATAATTTTTCTCTGAATAGCCTTTTTGTATGCTTTGACCATTTTTACTAGGTTGCCTTTTTATAACTTCTTAATTCTTCATTATATATGATCCAAATATTTTTGCTTAGTTTGTCAGTTGTATTTTAACTTTTATCAGTCTTTTCATTTGTAGGTTATTATACATTGTCGTGTCTCATAGAATATTTTGATTGTTCTGTTTTATTTTGTTTTGTTTTTAAGATATTTATGATTAATACTCCTTTCCTCTTGCAAGAGAATTTTAAAACCAATTTATCGTATGTAAGCATTTGTGAGTAAAATATGTTTTTTAAAGTAGGGATAGATAAATAAAGTAAAATTGACAAAATAATGACAGCCTTTAAGCTGATAGGTACACAGGGTTTATTATATTATCTTTCTCTGTTTTTGTATATGTTTAAAGATATTCATATTAAACAAGATTTTTTGTCTGCTTCCTTTGGGATTTTTTCCTTATCTTTATTTTTGCTCTTTAAGAATCAGCTTTCCAAGTTCCATTAAAAATCTCATGGGAGGGCTTCCCTGGTGGCTCAGTGGTTGAGAGTCCGCCTGCCGATGCAGGGGACATGGGTTCGTGCCCCGGTCCGGGAAGATCCCACATGCCGCGGAGCGGCTAGGCCTGTGAGCCGTGGCCGCTGAGCCTAAACGTCCGGAGCCTGTGCTCCGCAACGGGAGAGGCCACAGCAGTGAGAGGCCCGCGTACCGCAAAAAAAAAAAAAAAAAAAAAAAAATCCCATGGGAGTTTTGGGTTAGCCTACTATGGGTTTATAAATTAATTGAAGGACAACATTTCATTCATTCATTCATTCAATAAACCCTTATTACGTGGCAATATGCAACCACTGCTCTAGATTCTTGGGTTACATCAGTGAACAACAAGCAACGATTGCTACATTCTAGTGGGGAAACAGACAATATACACAACAAATTAGCTGTGAAGCATATTAGAAAGAATTTTCCTATCCAGAACAATCATATAGCTCCTCATTTTTTCAGTATTCTTTTAGGTCTTTTGGTGACATTTTTGGTTTTCTCCATAAAAGATCTTGATTATTTCTCATTCAGTTACTTCTAGATATTGTATAGTCTTTGTCGTTACCATGATTGTTTTTTCTATTCCGTTTTTTAAATGGTGACACAAGAATGCTCCTGTGTTTTTCTTTGTTGAGCCAAATCCTTTTGTTGTTGTTGTTCTAATAGATTATCAGATTATTCTCTGAGATTTTCAAGGCACAAATCCTCTTCGTTTGTAATATAATCACTGTTTTGTTGTTGCTGCTATTGTTTTTGCTGTATCAGCCAGAACCTCAAGTACAATGTTGAATAGAATATGTGATAACAAGCATTCTTACTTTTTCTTAATATTGTAGGAGTGTTTCTAATGTTCCACCATTATCCTTAATATTTACTCTATTGTCTGATACTCCTAATCAAGTTAAGAATGTTGCCTTCCAAATACTTGCTACCTGAGAGAGTTTTTATTGTTGTTGTTCTATTTATCAAATCACTAATAAGTGGTCTGAAATAGGTTTTCAATGTTATAAGTGTCTTTTTGACATTTTTTGTTGTATGTTTTCTATTAATCTGTTACCGTAGGGAATTAATGGATTTCTTATTGTGGAATTACTCTGGGGGAGAATCTAATTTTTATTGTCCTAATTTTTGTCTGAAGCCATGGAATGGCTTTCTCTGTGATATATTTCCATGTTCCTCAACCCCCACTATGCTTTGAATACATCTGTGGAACTTTTAAAAAACACACTAGCTTGGTCCTGTGCTACACCAACTGAATGTGAATTTGGTGGGTGGAGCCTTAGCATGTGGAAGTTTTCAAAGCTACACAAGAGTACTTATAATCAGCCACTATTGAGGACTTTTGCTCTCCCGTGTGCGGTCAGAGGTTCTCCAAGTGTGGCTCCCAGCAGCAGCAGCGACAGCAGCATTACCTGGGAACTTGCTAAAAATGTAATGCTCCATCTCCTTCCCAGACCTACTAAGTCAGCAGCTCTCTGTGTTTAACAAGGTCTTCAGATGATTTTGATGCTCACTAATATTTGAGAACCACTGGTAGAGTTTGTTGTTGACAGAAAGACAAAAAGAAGGAAAAGGAGGAGGGAAGGGAGAGAGGGAGGGAGGGAGAGAAGGAAGGAAGGAAGGAAAGGGAGAGAGAAAGAAAAAGAAAGGAGGGACAGAGGGAGAAAGGGAAGGAAGGGGGAAGAAAGGAACAAATCATTAATAGGATGATGTATCTTCTAAATGTATAGATTGATAACTATAAGAAGATACCGCTCATGTGTGACTAAGTCTATTTTTTAATCTACGTGTATTCAGCCCAGATCTCTCAATGCATGTGAATTTGTTTGGGAAATATAACCTTTGGGGTCACCTGTAGAGTTGAAGAAAGTGCCTTATAGGACTAAAAGTGTTAGTGGCTACCTGTTTAACAGGAAGCAAAGCTGAATTGAATCAGGAGACTCAGATTTTCCAGTTCTGCCATTAACTGTCTTAATTTGCCAAGGTTATTATCACATCGGAAAAAAATGAGAGGATTGGGCTAGATAAATAGTTCCCATACTTCTTCAGTGTGAGGACTCTTCATTAATGTCAAAAAAGCCACAAACACACATCACATAATTAGTAGTTAGAAAATATTCAGTGGCAAAAAATTTACTCTGACTTTGCTCACTCATGGAAGATTGAGTACCAAACATTAACAATTTAAGTAAATCCGTAATCCTAAAAATATCACAAGAGCAGCCTTATGCATTTTTCACATTTAATTTTGCTACTAAAAAGAAAAAGTGACAAGTCTTAGATTTACTTGGGGTTATTATAACACTGAATAAGATACTGAGAAAAAAATTTTACATTCTTTGAAGTTGTATAATGAAACTTTAGAGGCAGTTGATGTTCATTCATTCAAGGAAACAACCTTGTGAAAGACCTCTGCATTGGAATTTGAAACCAAGGAGTTTCCTCTGATATACCCAGGCAAGGGAGAGGCGTGTTAAGCAGAAGAAGCATTATTACATGAGTCAAAAATAGAGTTGCCAGATAAAATACAGGATTCCCAGTTACATTTGAATTTCAAATAAACAACAAAACATCTTTAGTATAAGTATATCCCATGCAATATTATCCCATGGAATATTTGGGACACATACTAAAAAATATATTTTGCATTTATCTGAAATTCAAATATAATTTTTGTTTGCTAAATCTTGTAATCCTAGTTGCAAATGAGAGAGAACATGGCATATTTGAGAAACCAAAAGTTCTGTACTTCTAGTACAGTATTTCCTAAAATATAGTGTGGTTTATGTGAGATTACATCAGATAGTATAAGGATTTTTTATTTTGATAATTTTGGCATATGATACACATTCGAAAAATATAAGATTTTCACTTATATTTTATACAGCACTTATATATTAAAAATTCATTGTTTCAATTGAGATATAATTGACATATAGCATATTAGTTTCAGGTGTACACAGTAATGATTCGCTATTTGTACATATTGCAAAATGATCGCCACATTGACTCCAGTTAACATTCAGCACTACAGATAGTTACGGTTTTTTGTGATGAGAACTTTTAAGATCTATTCTCTTAGCAACTTTCAAATACACAATACAGTATTATTAACTATAGTCACCATGTTTTACATTACATCCCATGACTTATTTATTTTATAACTGAAAGTTTGTACCTTTTGACCCCCTTCACACATTTTTCCCATCACCCTCCAACCAACCTGACTCTGGCAAGCACCAATCTGTCCTCTGTATCTATGAGTTCAACTTTTTTTTGTTGTTTTTTAGATTCCACATTTAAGTGAGATCATATAGTATTTTTCTTTCTCTCTATGATTTAGTTCACTTAGCGTCATACCATCAGGGTCCATTCATGTTGTCACAAATGGCAAGATTTCATTCTTTTTTATGCCTGAATAATATTCTGTTGTTCATTTTCTTTATTTTCTTTATTCATTCATCCATTATTGGATGCTTACCTTGCTTCCATGTCTTGGTTATTGTAAATAATGATGCAGTGAATATGGGGATACATTTATCTTTTTCAGCTAGGGTTTTTGTTTTCTTCAGATAAATACCTAGAACTGGGATGGCTGGATCATATGGTAGTTCAATTTCTTTATGTTTTGAGGAACCTACATACTCTTTTCCACAGTGGCTGCAACCAATTGACATTCCCACCAACAGTGCACAAGGGTTTCCTTTTCTCCACATCCTCACCAACACTTGTTATTTCCTGTCTTTTTTGTAATAGCCATTCTCACAGGTGTGAAGAGGTATCTGATTGCTGTTTTGATTTTCATTTCTCTGATAATTAGTGATATAGAGCATCTTTTCATATACCTGTTGGCCATCTATACATCTTATTTGGAAAAATGTCTATACTCAGATCCTAAAAATGCATTTTTGGCTGTAAAAATTGTCTAATTAAAGAAAAACATTAAGAAATATATAGTTGTCCTCAGAATGATTGAATTTGAGGAACACTGGGCAGGATCAAGGAGAATGATGAGAGGTAAAACTAGAAAAGTAGACAGAAGCCAGGTCAATACAGGACTCTTTTTCTAAATGAAGTCATGTATTTTTATGGAAAAGGAATAAATTTTTACTTATGCCTTTCTTTATTATCCACACCTAAGGAAAGACCATCACATTCCTGAAAATAGCTTATGGAATTTTAATGTTAAATAGATGTTTTTCATATGTTTTCTAACCAGAAAAAGTCCTGTCTCCTTTAATACATGAGCCCAAGCAAAGAACTACTGAGAAATGCTAAAGGAAGGAAGGAAGGAAGGGAAGAAGGGAGGGAGGGAGGAAGGGAGGGAGGGAGGGAGGAAGGGAGGGAAGGAGGGAGGGAGGGAGGGAGGAAAAAAGAAATGAAAAGAAAAAAAACTGCAGGGATTTGCAGATATCATGTAGGCATGATGACACAGGAGAAATAACCAACCCAGAAAGGCTGACTTTGTGTCTATAAATGTATTAAGTCTGCATCCAAGGTAGATTGACATCCAAGGTCACTTAATATATTAGTACTTAGAGTGAAGACTGGTTTCAGAATGCTTACCAAATTACTTAGGTAGAAATTATATCCCAGCCAAAAATGGGACTTTAAAGCCAGTGGAGGAAGTCATCCTCAGGTTCCACTGGACAGAAAGGAACTGCTGCCCACATAGCTCTCTCCCGGTTCACACCTGCCACTTCTAGGCGCTCCTTAGGACCAGTTGCATAAATGTCCTTCTAAATCGTTCAGGAGACTTAGGCAATTTACAAAGTCCCAGCTAAGAAATGCTCCATTTGAAGCCTCATTGGAGTTTAAAAAGTGAACAAAGGGGAGACCAATTTTCTTCACCATGCCTTTTAAATGAAAGGAGTTAAATAGGGAGTGAACATAAACACTTAATGTAAAGCCACAATTTACCTATCAGTTAAAAGATTCCTTGTAGTAACTTTAAATGAGGATAATATTTATCTCTCTCCACCATCTAATATTAAAAAGATATTGCATATGTTATTATTCATTAACGATAATATACAAAGATTTTTGTGTTTGAACAGACTATATCTGGCAAGTGGGAGATAGTAGCTGGGTTTTTTTTTTTATTACCTTTATTACCAGTCTACATCAATTTCATCTTAAAATGCACCCAAATAAAAATTAAGACTGACTTATTTACCTTGCCTAGAAATTCTGACATAAAATAATTACATTATTTTTAGCTTCTGTGGGTCACCTCAGATGAAAATCTTCACTGCTTCTAAAGAAACACAGATTTAGTAACTTTCTGGTTCTTTAAGCAGGATATTATGTTAAGAAAGGAAAGTCTAGAATGAGGAATTTATTGTCAAATGAAATTTATAACACTGATATGAGATTTCATACTAGTCCAGCTGGCTGTAGATCAAATAATTTCAGAATGAAATTGAGCCAAGCTTTTTGCTAAAAGGTCCCTTTCTTTTACGGGTGAGCAAGGAGCATTAGTAGCCCAGAATAGCAGTAAGATGTGTATGGAATCGAAGGCAGTGTACGGACCAGAACCTTGGATTAGGAATCAGGAAATCTTAGTTCTATTCCTGGCCTAGTCTTTAATTTATTATGCCTGTCTATGTGATGCCACAACTCACTGACAAGCAGAACATTCAGGCAGTGCTGTGTTTGCTGAGCCAAATATCTACTATTTGGAAGCATCCGGGTATTTCACCGAATTTTTTGGTTTTCTTCCAAATGCTTGGCATAAGAAAAACAGAGCCTGTGCGTCTCTGAGGGAGTCACCCTTTTCTCTGGACCTCATGTTTGCCCCGTCTGTGAAATGTCCAGTAACATACAGTTCCTCCCCACTCCCTGTGTGTGCTCTGTTCTATGTTGTTCAATAAAGAGCATCTGGAGAAAGAGGAGGGTCAGAATTATATTCTTCAGATGGAAGGAAAGAAGGAGCATAGAGGCTCTGGTTCAAAGGATTTCAGTTTATGTCCCTGTAGAGAATAGCCCCCTAAAAACTCTGTTTATCTCCCCCAGATACCATGTGATCAAAGTGACTTCACTGCCCAGGACTAAGTAGCTCTTGGAAGTAAAGAAGGAGATCTTTCGGATTGCCCAATGAACACCATGTGCCTTGGCCATTTTAGGTTTTGACAACAAATCAAATTGAAAAGAAGTTTCTTGTGTAATTTTCCTAAGTATCCACTGACTTGTGTTTGAAAAAGATACAACTGGAGATTTCTTCCACAGTAGCTACATATATTATCTATGCCTTGACATCAGCTGGTTATAGTCTCAAGACAACAGGATGTTTCTGTTCTTAGCAGGACACAGACACATACTGGGAAAAAGAGACATATATCATATCATTGACTCAAGGTCAGCTCACAGCCAACGAAATACTTTTCCTCATTAGAAGAACAGATTGTGGCTATCCCATTAAGAATAGCCTGTTCATATTCTAAACAGGCACTTAATTCTTAGGCCACATTAAAGAGGGTGTACTGAACATGGGGAAATACCTGCCTTCTCTGTCTTCATGGTCAGAGAACATGTAGAGTAATATATTTAATCCTGGTACCAACCATTAATTGGGTCATTGACAGTTATATCCAGAGAAGAGTAAACAGAACTAATAAGGATTTGAAAACATGTCATATAAGAAGTAAAGGAACTGAGGAGGATTTACCTAGAAAAGGAAGAAAATGGGCACAACATAGTTTTTCAAATATTTGAAAGGCTGTTTCATGGAATAGGCACTACTTATGCTGTCTGGTTCTGGGGGGAGAAACTGGGAAGTTAGAGGAAGGCAAAATTTGTCTCCATAACATTTCTAAAAATTATAACTGTACAAATATGAAGTCAGTTGCTTCCTATGAAATGATGTATAGCACGTAGTAGATGGTCAATAAACATATCTTGAACGATTGTTAAATAAAAGTGTAAAGAATTGGACCACATGCTTCAAAGGTGTCTTGCAATAAATTGTGGTCATTGGTGTTCTTCCAAAACATAGTTTCTGTATGCTGGAAAGAATGGAAACCAGGGTGTATTAGTCGTGTGGCATTGCTGGACATACAATATGGTGAGGTTCCAAAAATGTTTGGTTGTCAATATGTGGTGAGAACTCTAAAAGATTAAAAAAGCACAGTAAATCACTCATTTGCTTACATCCTGCCCATAGCCCCATAGCACACAAAGAATAAAATTGACCTCTTTATGGTGACCTTCATGACAGAATATAATTTGACTCCTATTTATATTCAACCTCATTTTGTCCTAGCACCCACTCACTCCCTCACTCACTTTCCCTCTCCTGGCTTCTCTAACCTTTTTTCAAATCCTCTTATTCACCAAACTCATTCTTACCTCAGTGTCCTCGTATCACTCTTCACCCTGCGTGGGACACTGCTTTCCCAGTTCTACTACTCCTCACTCCCTCCCTCCCTCCCTTCTTTCCTTCCTTCCCTTTCTCTTTCTCTCTCTCTCTCCTTTTCTCTCTCTCCATCTCTATCTCCATCTTTCTCTCCTCTACCTCATTTTTTTCACCCTATCATGATTTACTCCCACTTCTTCTCTGACCACCCTCTACAAGGTGGGACACTCCACCTGCAGTTACTGTTTACCTCATTACCCTATTTATTTTCTTCTTACACTTGTTCCTATTGGAAACGATCTTATTTATGAATTTGTTAACTTTAATTATTTGTCTTCTCATGTTGACTATAATATTCAGGACAGCAGAGATTTTCTATCTCTTGTTCATTGATGAACATTTTGTCCCTTTCATAGTGCTTGGCCCAGAATAGCTGTGACTGCAGGAAAGAAGGAAAGAAAGATGGGAAGGGAGAGAATTTCACATCTTGGCTTTGATTTAAGGGGGTTAAGTTAAGTTACTGAAATACCTAGAACTAAGGCAGCTTCGCTTATTAAGAAGTTCCTCTTCTTGGCCTATAGTAACAGCATGAAATGGAAGCTCCACTGTAGGGTTCAACCTCGCCAGAATCTGCAAATGCACAACTCTGTTTTCAGGCATGAGCTGTTCGCTGGAGTTTAGCCATGGACATATGAAAGGTTAGAACTTTGCGAAATATTCATACTTGGGCTTTAACAACAAGGACAAAAAATTTATCCAAAGCATCTGATTTGTAGCCAACTCAATTTTGTGACGTTTAACTAATGTGTAACATACTATATGAGTCTGTGTACTTGACACTTCAGGCTGAACGTTGTAATAGATGGTGAATAAGGAAGCATCCATGAAGAAAAGGGAAAATCAATAGGCTTATTTCTCCAAAGAAATATCTTAGACCAAGGCTGTTTTGTTTTATTCTTTTGGCAGATAATTTAAAATAATTTGATGCTCAGCCAATGGATTTCAAAAAGTTTTTAAAGCACAAACTCAGCATCTAGTTAATTCAAAAACAAATTATTTCTGAGGCTACTACTGATAGGTCTAGGATAGCTGCAGGGTATAGTGTTTTTTCCAACATTAACTTAGTAGCTGGAAAAATATCAAGATATATTTTCTAAGGCTTTGGGAAGTGTTATTTCACTTGCTTCTGTTGATTTCATTGTTATTATTATTCCTGAAAATGTATTGCGTATGCAGTGTAGAACTTGACTCTGTGTCTGCCAGGTAGAAAAACTTCATCTTTGTGCTTGAGGATGTTATTACTGGGGAATGAAAGACAATCACACAAAAACATACGTGGATATGTGTAGAGATGCAAAGAACATTATCTTGCCAAACACAACTTTGGTTTAAAAGAGAAGGAAATTATATAAGTAAACACATTGGGGGAGTAATTAAGGGGACTTTGAGTCTTCTATTCAGGCAGATTCTTCCATTTACTGGATTATTTAGAAGAGAATCAAACTGAGTAATCTCTAATATGTCTGGGACTCTATTTTAAGGTATAAGCAGGGTTTTACTATAAATAACATTCTTTTAAATATAACAAAGTTCTGTAGCATTGAGGAATATGATGTATAGTAAGGTTCAGGTCTGTTTGCAAATATCCTGGCCCTTCTTAGGCACAATAAAACTTTATTATGACAAAAGTTCTGTAATTCTCTGTCAGAGCCTCATTAAATGTTTTAGACAGCAAGGACGATGGAAGGAAATTGAAGAAATAATCATAACATAGTACCCTAAAGGAATTAACATAACTCAAAAAAATTCTTAATTTATTCTCAAAATTAATGACTTTGTGGAAACAGGACTAGGTCTTTCAATTTGACATTAATCTTTAAACCAAGCACAAGTTCAGATTACACAAATAACTTGTCCATGTTAGCTGAATTAATGATTTTTTGACCAACTTAATCTAATTAACCAATTATTTGACATGTGAAAGATTATTATTATTAACAGTCTGCTATTAATATTAACAGATAGTTATTATTAATATTAGCTAATCTAATTTCATCTATAGCATTAGATGAATCCATGAAATTACCCGAGTCCTTGTTCTTTGGGGTCCCCCCTAATGGTGACTAGGGAATTTAGGGTGATTAAAAGTAAAAGGCCCAAAACAAAAGATCTGATTCAGACAGTCACCTCATTCATACCACTACTAATCCCATCACCTCAGCAAAGCCTCCAAATTACTCCCTTGTGCCTGCACCCCTCAGGCTTCCATCATGATATAGTTTCCCTTTGAGGTCACCACTGATAGTCCTTTTAAAGCTGATTTCACCCAGGTAAATATCTCAGACAGATGAGAAGATGGCAAGGGCAACATGAGTCACAAATGATGACTTGCCTCAAAAGGGCTGGTCCTGAGCCTGTGACATCCCTCAATAGATTATGCTTCTAAGGAAACTTACAGCGCTTTCCATGTTTTGTTTTGTTTTGTTCTTTTACCCAGTACTCTGCCCAACCCTGATATCTTGCACATTACAGAAAGTCTGAAAGTTTTCTAATACTAACTGAATTGATTTGAACACCCAAGAATAGTAAACAGTCATGCCCAAATAACTCTATATGGTCAATAAGAAGCTTTAGTTACTTTTATAAACAAAACTATATCCATAAATATGTCTATATTATAGAGAGCTCAGAATAAGTAACCATTATTCATATGATTGTGGAGGCTTTTTTCAAAAGTGTGTGAAAGAAAAGAAGCTTGAAAATAAATACTGGCAATGACATAGCTTGAAGCAGCAGTGAGTAAATGGCCCCATGCAAAAAAACAAAACTAAACAATCCTGCCTTGTTTGATTCTTTTCCTATATTTTACTATACTCAGAAATATTCATCCAAAAATATCATCTTGTATGCATCCTTAAATGTCTAACCCGCAAACAATTATTAGTATGTTATAATTGATTTGTACTATGACAAAAGAAGAGTAAACATACAACTTTTCTCAAGAATAATTAATCGGAAATTGTAAGTAAGTATCAGTACTGATATGATGTTATACTTCCTTTTCATTGTGCCTTGCTCTAGAAAATATATATTTAATATGCATGTAAAATGCTTTCTTGGCAGGTGGTCAGTATCTTTCCAATGAAGAGCACATTGATGGTACAGAATAGAACTTCCCTTCCCCCCTGAAGTAGAAGACTGCCTATTATTCAGTGTCCTTTTTGTCACATTGAAGAACAGAGAACTTTTTATTTTTTCCAAGAAATGGCCTTTCAGATTCAGTAACAACATGTTCTGTTCCTCAGGAAATAAGAGAAGATCGAGATAGGGTGCGGCTAGACTCGATGTTGTTGCTGATCATGAAACTGGACCAGCTTGATCAGGACATTGAGAACGCTCTCAGCACCAGCTCCTCTCCGTCCAGCACACCAACCAACCTTCGGCGGCAAGTCCCTGTGAGCTTCCCACTTCCCACTTCTTTGCATGTGAACGTGATGTCTCTACTTTGTATAGCCCCTCTTGCAAATGAAACATGTTGGATGGCCCCACTACCCACATGGGACCCTGATAGTCTTCCATAAATGTCACTCAAATCATTCTAGGCTTCATGCAGAGTCCATAAGAGAAGTGTGTGATTCAAAAGAAAATGGTTATTACTAGACAGGAAAGAGGGTCATTTTGGGAAATTATTTTGCTTCCTACTGATCAGATTCTCTTCATTGTCATTGTTTCCCTAATTGTTGGTCTTCCTTGATATGCTATAAACGCCATTAGCAGTGCTCTGTTGATCTTGTTTAGTGTCTTATTTCCAGTGTCCCACAAATTTACATTGCATATAGAAGATGGTTAATAAATATTTGCTGGACAGATGGATGAATGGTTGGCTGGATGAATGGTTCATTGGATGAATGTGTGGGTCGATGAATGGATGTATAGATGGGTGGGTGAGTAAGTGGATGGATGGACGGAGGGATGGATGGATGGATGCTGGTTGAACTAACCAAGCATATTACAAAAAAGAATTTAGATGAAATCAACTTGAGAACACTCTAAAATTCACTTAGTGAAACACAATGAATAGGACAGAGGTGAAAATTTTATTCTACTGTGCATTAGTTTCAAATAAGATAGACACTCCTATCAGATTCTAACACAAAATAAAATTTAGAAGACATAGATTCCAAAATGTCTATACACTTTACATATTTAATATTAGCTTCAATTAAATGGCTTAGTTTTTGCAGATCTAGCAAATGTGATGGTAGAATTTACTTATAATTAAGCCATGCATTCCTTTTCAATTAATCTATCACTTTTGATATCAGTAATCAACACGTTAATTCAAGAAATTTTGTAATTACCTAAGATCAAAGGGGTGGAAAGTTATATATATATATATATATATATATATATATATATATATATATATATATATATATATATATATATAAGCACCTTTCAAAATAGAACTATTCTGTATCAAATTCTTTAATTTGTATAGTTCTACTGTTGATTCTGAAGTTATTCAAAACTCATTCTGACTGTGGTGCAGAATATTTAAAGTCAATAAACAAGTTAAAATAATAGCTAACCTAAGTATAAACGAAGTATTAATACTATTCTAAATGCGTTATGTATGTTAACACAATCATTCCTTACAACATTGTTCAGATGAGTAAAAAGAATAGAGACAGTAATTGTATGTGCCAGAGCTGGCACAGAAGCCCAGCCAGTCTTGATCCAGAGCCATGTCACTCAACCACTATCCCATACTGCCTTTCCTAGCTGGCTATAATGGAAATCTGATAGCTTGAGCAAAAAACATTTTTGATTAAAAAATGAATAAATATGAAATTAAATGCTTTGACCTAGAAAGCTGGTAGGAATGACATTTTTCTTTTAATAATTTTTCTTCATCCTTCAGGATTCATCTCAAATGTTTTCTTTACAGTGAAGTCTTCCCTAAATCTCCTTCTGTCTTCCCAGACAGAATCGCTTACTCCTTCCCTGGTGCCGCCATAGCGTCTTGCATATACTTTAGTAGGACAGGCACCCAGATGGAGGAAACGCAGTGAAAGTGATCTCCTGAGGCCAAAAAGAAGGGATGTTTTCTCGTTTACATATGAAGGGTGTAGAAGCTTCAAACTCATTTTCATCAACACTTTAAAGCCCAATTTTTCAATAGGAGGTGCTTCTCAGTACTTTTGCCATTAATGTAGGTGTGGAATACATTTTCTCTTGAAAGTTTTCTGGTGTGAATTGCTATCTCTCCCTATCTCTTTACTTGCTCCCCTTTTCCCTCTATATTGACCTTTCCTCAATCCCATGTATTTAGGGAAAAAAGCACAGCCCAGATTTCTGCTAAATACAACTCCATATTGTTGTCTCCATCTCAGAGAGCAAAACAGCTCTTACCTGCTAGATATGGTTCTGTGTTGAGTGGTAAAGACAATGCAAAACAAGAGCTAAGGTGGGTGATGATTAGGATTTGTCTGCATCTACATCTCTGCCTCCATTTAAAGTGTAAACTGGATTTTATATTGCATGCACTATCTCATGGACCATCACCACCCTTGCTGAACAAGGGTTAATTCTGTAAATAAAGATGTATTTCTGAGTTTTTAGTTCAACAGATACTTGAAATAGGCCATATAATACAGTAGAAACATAAACTTTGGAGTCTGCAGGCCTGAGTTCACATGCCAGCTCTACAACTGAATATCTGAGAACATAAGAAAAGTATTTAATTTCTCAACTTCAGGTTCATGTAAAAAGAGGAGACATTGTTTCCTACTTAATGGCTTGTTGGGAGGAGTAAATGAAGGAACACGTGTGAGATGCATTGCAAAGATCTGGCACAGAGTACATATTTAGTATTTGTTAATGCCATTGCCTTCTCTCATGTGCTCACTCACACCAGACACTGGGTTAAAGGTAAATAAGACATAGCCTGCATCCCTAGAAACTTCTTTTTGTGTCTGTGTTTTTCTAGGTTATCCCTTTTTCTTTATTTCTGTTCCTTGGTATTTAAAGCTAATTTTAACATTCTCTCGTCATCAGAATTTTTTCCACATGCGATTTTCATTCCTTTTGATAATTGTACCATGGAATAAGTGGATTATAACAAGTAATTATGACCTTGATTGTCCACCAAGGAGTACTGTCCCAGATTCAGAGGAGAAACCCCCTCTGCCACACCCTCATACTCCACTGTGAACGTACAGTTTAGCAAGGAGGGCAAGACATACAATGAAACAGTGACCTCAGTTTGAGATTATTTGTAAGAAAATGCTGGAGTGAGTTCTACATATAATAAAGGGGGTAAAGAATAATATGGGCTGGAGTCTTTAAGAATAGCTTCAAAGAGAAAAACATATTAAAATAAGGGTAGATGTAAAAATGTATAGAAGGCTGCCTTGATAGAGCCTGACAAGTGAGGGTCAGGCAGATCTGAGCTTTAATGTCAGCCCTGCCACAGAACATGAAGTTGGTCAAGTTACTTGCCTTAAGCTTTGGCTTCATCATCCATCAGGTAGTGATAATAATATCTTCCACATAGAGTTTGTGAACATGGAAACAGAGAATGGCTGTACAGTATTGTCTTTAAATGGTAAAAAAAAATTTTAATATTTATTATTTTACCTCAGAATTATTATATTGTTAGAAGGATGCAAGGTTACCCTGTTATTTGCCTAATCAAATCATAAATAGGAAGGCAAAATTAGTGCAAATGATTTCTGATAAACATAAATGTAAAATATAAATGGCTTATAAACTACCTGCTACTTATGATTATGCATTTGATGTTTATAAATTACCTGCTATTTATGACTATCCATTTGATGTTGATTCAATTTGAAATCTTAATGAACCATTTTTCTCTTATGGTAAAATGTAAAATGTCTTTTCCGTGCAAAAAAAAAGAATAGATGACCCTTAATCTGAAAGCACTCAGGGCATGAGAAATTTGGTTATGGTTATATGTTTTACACACACACACACACACACACACACACACTTAAAGAATTTAGTATTATGTTTCATATTTATTATTGTTATGTATGTCTTTTATACCCTTACTTTTTTATGTTTGTTTTCCACTTTTTTTTCTTTTGTTTTGTAGCTTTATTGAGATAGAATTGACATATAACATTGTATAAGTTTAAGGTATACAATGTGATGATTTGATACAGTTTTTTTATGCAAAATAATTACCACAGTAAGGTTAGTTAACACATCCATAAACTGGTATAATTACAATTGTGTGCGTGTGTGTGTATGTGTGTGGTGAGAACATTTAATATCTACTCTCTTACAACTTTCAAATATATAATACAGTGTTGTTAACTGTAGTCGCCAAAATGAAGATTAGATCCTCATAACTTATGCCTCTTATAACTGGAAGCTTGTACCTTCTGACCAGCATGTCCCCATTTTCCCCACATTCCAGCCCCTAGCAACCACCACTTCACTCTGTTTCTATTTTGGCCTTTTTTTTAGATTCCACATATAAGTGAGATCATACAGTATTTGTGTTTCTCTGTCTGACTCATTTCACTTAGCATAATGCTCTCCAGGTCCTTCCATATTGTCACAAAAGGCAGAATTTCCTTCTTTTCTATGGTAAATAATATTCCGTTGTATATATATACCACATTTTCTTTATCCATTCATCCATCTATAGACACTTCAGTTATTTCTGTGTCTTGGCTATTGTGAATATAATGCAGCCATGAATATAGGGGTGCAGATGTCTCTTTAAGACAGTGATTTCATTTCCTTTGGATGTATATGCAGATGTGGACTTACTGGATTATATGGTAGTTCAATTTTTTTTTTTTTTTTTTTTTTGCGGTACGCGGACCTCTCACTGTTGTGGTCTCTCCCGTTGCGGAGCACAGGCTCCGGACGCGCAGGCTCAGCAGCCATGGCTCACAGGCCCAGCCGCTCCGTGGCATGTGGGATCTTTCCGGACTGGGGCACGAACCCGTATCCCCTGCATTGACAGACGGACTCCCAACCACTGCGCCACCAGGGAAGCCCTATTTTTATTTTTTGAGGAACCTCCATACTGTTTTCCATAGTGACTATACTCATTTACATTCCCACCAACAATGCACTAGGATTCCCTTTTATGATAGCTGTTCTGACAAGTGTGAGGTGATATCTCATTGTAGTTTTAATTTGCATTTCCCTGATAATTAGTGATTTGAGCACCTTTTCATGTACCTGTTGGCCATTTGTGTCTTTGGAAAAAATGTCTACTCAGGTATTTTGCTCATTTTTAAATCAGATTATTTGTTTTTTGCTATTGAGTTGAATGAGTTCCTTATACATTTTGGATATTAACCCCTTATCTAAGGTTTGCAAACATTTTCTTGTA